>NW_013666413.1:94247-119434 GCF_000517525.1 Limulus polyphemus
AAAACTTCTGTTATAATTGCATTTATATCAATTAAAATTTCAATCACTAAAATTTACACAATAATCACTAGTTACTTTCAATACTAGCAACAGTAAGATTTAAAGCAAATAAAATTTTAGCTACTTACACAACTAGCTACATTTTAAAACTTGGCATTTTTCTTCCCTGAATGTGTATTTCTGATAGATACCGCCTCATACAGAATAGCTTGATCCCTTGTGCATCTGCCTAGGAGATTTGTATTCCACTAGCTTTAAACTAACTCCCACCTACAAGTCACGTGTTTTACATAAATTACACTGGTGCATAATGACATCATCATGCAACGATACCTTTCCACCAACAAGTGGAGTGATTCAACCTCCTTGTGCAATAACTCCCATTAAGCACTTGCAATCGAAACAACTTCATTCTTAGATGAAGAAAGTGCACCAAAATGGGGAGGATGAAAACATGTGTGGAGGTTATTCTCTATTGGAAATACATTTTCAGTAAGGAAAATGTCAACTTCCGAGATGATGTCTCACCTCTTCACATAGAATAGCTAGAATCCCAAAATGAAATGGTGGAGAGGCTGATGCAAACATTAAACCTAGTTGAGCTCCCTTTAGAAAATGGCCAAAGGTAAAGCCCATAAAATGTGGCAGGGGCTTTATAGGGGCACATCAGTAGGTGATTGCATCTCATTTTGACCAGGATATACTTTTTGCTCAGATGGAAACAAAGGGAAGGCAAAAGAGCCCCAAGCATTGCAGGGATGGGCAAAAGTTTATCATGACCAACTGAGCACACACACACACACACAAAGTAGTCAGCAAGTAAAGAAGTAGTGTGGTTAGGGTACGATCAGACCGTACATTGTGCATCTCTCACCTCCACTCAACTAGAAAGATTATCACTGCAGGAGGAGGGCACATTAGCTGTTTAAAAGGTGACCTGCACTATACAGACAGCGTCACCACAGCTAGATTTCCCACCAATGCTATGTACAATCAGTGAGAAACTGTCAAAAGTCCATCATCCTAGTGGCTAGGAACTAGTAAGTGGCAAGGGTTTTCTGTGTTCCACTTGAAAAGGAGGGAGAGAATTTGTGGTGGGGAGACCAACAGAAATGCCCAGTTCCCCATCAGACACCCACTGGAAAGGTATTTTGCTGGAAACAGTGTAATTGGTGACCATGAAACCCCATTTTCAATAGCTGACAAGCACAAGCCAAAGAATTGTGGAGACATTTCCTTGATGTTGACTTTTTCGCATGATAATCCATGGAATGGTACAGTCTGGATTGGACAACTGAGTAATTTTTAATACCATGAAAATACCTCTAGTGGTCTTGCAGAACACCCAATTTCAACAGTGGGAACTGATACAGTTAAGGTGGATAGGTTGCACTCTGTCTGTTACCCCTGGCCAGATGTGGATTTTGGAAAGTAAGTACATCTTGGGAGGCAACACTAGCTATCTGGCAGAATCCTATAAAAGTGAAAAGGTTGCTGAAAAAGAAAATGTAGAGGTAAATACCCTCTTGATGGCACTCTTGGCCATGAGATCCAAGATCATATCTGAAAAATTGAGCATAAAGGGGAACAGAGGGAGGAGGAAAAAGGAAACAGAAAAGGGAAGAGGTGAAAAGAAGTGGAGAGACAAGCTGTGGGTGAGAACCTGAAGAACCCATCTGTTGTAAAAATGGAGACCAAAGGCTGGTGAAGACAGACAAACAGGTCTCCACAGGGCAAGACCCAACAAGGTATTGATCAATACAACAAGCGATGATCCTGACATTGCAAATTGGGAGGACGAGAAGCGAAAGAAGGTTAGAAAGCCAAATTGGTAGGGAAGACGTGGATTCAGCAAGCTTAGGAACAGAAACAGAATGGTGAGGTGGAGAAAGACAAGGAGGACTAATGCTAAGCTGACCAAGCCTATGTCTTCAGAGTGTCAAACACCCCAAAAACCTCAGAGTGAGAAAATGGAGGACAACAAAGATCACAAAATAAGTGTAAGGGAGGTGTACATTAGCTAGAAGATCATCCCATCCAAACAGCAGAGGAACCAAGTAAGGAGAGAGAGAGAGAGAGCAAAAGAAGTACTGGACAATGTGGTGAAAAGAAGAGAACAAACTTCTCCAGAAATCCCTCGAATTAAGTGTTCAGACATAAGGTGTATTGACGAGAGGTAATGTAGTAGGTTGTAAGAAAAAGACAAAGGTAAGGAAATTGGGCACCAGAAAGGGAAATAAAAGCTAAGGAAGCCACCCCCCAAATAGGTAAAAAATCCCAAAAACTGGGAATCAAGGAATGGAAATAAAGTATGGCCGCAACTCAGGAAAACAGAGACAAGTAGATGATGATGATGTTGAGGCATGTTAATAAAGGTGTGCAGGTGTTTGAGAAATAGTCTGCATGGACCCTAATATCAGGTGAAGGAAGGAAGACAAAAAGTAGTCTTGAGTTTGAGTTTAATGTAGTAAAGTAGGAGGGGAATCAAAAGGCAAAGGGGAAAGAGAAAGAACATACTACCATAATCATGCCAAAGTAGAGATGAAAAGAGTGAAGACTTTTCTCTATAGACAAAGCTGTGACTAGAGCAAACCCTGTTGGTGGAGCTCGCCTGTCACAATTGTCATCATCCTGATCATGTCCAAATTTGGAAGAAGGAATATCAGCTGAGAGGACAGGAGGAGGAGACCAGTGTGCATGAAGGAACTCACTACACATTGAATAAAGGCTGTCATTTCCTCCACAGAGGACCCCCCCCAGTAGGCACTACAGACACGAGTCCCATGTTAGGAACATTGTCACTATCATGGGACAAAGTGGAAGGAACTATCATTTGAGAATTCATAAAAGGTAAACAGGAGGAATTAGTTTTAGTTTTTTCCTGTAGTTATAAAAGAAACTAGCAAAACTTAAACAAAATTTAAGTATCAAACTATCGCAAATCTCATGCAATCGATATACAATTTAAAAAACGTACATTCTAGACAATGCAGAGGAAAAGAACATAGTTATTTCGAGCATAATTGCTTGTGTGGAGTTATTGCAAAATTATGTTGCATCATTCTTCTAATGGTGGAGGGCTATCATAGCATGATGATGTCATCATGCACTAGCAGAGTTCATGTTAAACATGATTTTTATATGAGAGTTAGCTTAAGGCTAGTGGCATACAAACCTCATAGGCAGACATATGAGGGATCAAGCTTTTCTGTGTGTCTAGGTAAAGTACTGTCTCAGAAGTTATTAAATATTTATAATAAATCAACATTTAACATATACAAAATAAAAGTTGTAAATTTCATGTCAGAAAGAATATAAATTAAGTTATTATAAACTGTCATAAATATGCATTTCAATTTCAACCAACAAAAGTATGCTAGTAACTAATTGAAGACAAAATAAACTATTCTGATGCTATGTTCAAATAAACAACCAATACGTCCTATTACATAATGATATAATTAATTTTAAGTATCACTGAAATAATTCTGAATATGTAAGAAATATCTTAAATGTGATAATGCTACATATTAAGATTTAATTTCAGTGAGTAAGTCATACCTGGATGGTTCTCTTGGTAACTTTTCAAATCTGAGATAGATGTACCAGTTCCAATATTTTTAAGATATGCTACAAAAAAAAAGTTTAAGTTATATCTTTCACTCTAAATTATACAAAAACAATTATGGCGGTGTTTGTGAATTAATGCACACAGACATAAACACAGTTATGTATCCAAATATACACACACAAACTGATCATAATTCACATTCCAAAATGCAGATACGAAGTATACTGTTTCTGATACAGTTACTATACTGAATTATAAAATAGTACAAATCAAACATGTTTACTGAATTTTAAAGGAAGGAAATAACATGAAAGAGTAAATAAAAAGAGTGTAAAATACAAATATGAGATTTCTGCCCTTCTGTGATATGGAAAGGAGCCCAATCAGAGTACAGTCACACATTAATAATTTACACTGACAACCAATTAAACAGTTTTACATACCATAAAGCATATTAAAATACAGACAGTCAAATTATTTCTAGCAGTAGTACACACATACAGAAGAGGCGGTGCATAGCAAAATGTAAAAAAAGACTACAACATGCAACAGATTGAGGCAAAATTATTTTTCAATAGAAGTTGAAACAAATACTGTTGATAATAGAAGTGGTAACAGGAATGTGACAAAGGGACAGCTACATGAACATGGAGGCAAACCAGACAAATTCCACACTTCAAGATAAATAGATAGCATATGCCAGGAATGAGTTCTTTTTGAGGATGGGTCAGAAGGGATGGAAGGTTGGGAAGGGAAAGTCAGGACTCACAAGGGAGGAGATTGAGTAATAGAAACCTTGGTTTGGATCACCTGTGATGGGCCACCAAAAGGACCCCACAAGGGGTGTCCTGAAACAGAGCAAGGATCTGAGGGAGGATGTGAAAGGCATAACAAAAAAAGATTGGACCAGTCCTGATGAAGGATATAGATGGCCTGGGCTAAGGAATGAGGCACAGGAAACCAAAAAAGAGAAAGGTTAGCAATGAGGGGTGTGGTATATGAAAAAAAAGGAGTAACAAGTTGAAAGCAGAATAATGGAAGGTTAGTGGGTGATAAAGCATTCCATGGGTAGGACATGATCATGTCGTGAAAACAGCCCACAACAATGGGCAGTATCCCCAGAACATAACAGACTATGAAAATTTACCAAATGAAATAATACAAAAATTATGCCTAAACATTATATTCTATGTATACATGTTAAATTTTTCACTACTGACTATGTAACCCCAATGTTACATTCAGTTTCCATATGCAAATATATGGATTCAGAGAGTACTTCATCTGAAAACTTTCAAATTTCACATTCACTATTTCTAAATCCTAAACAAATACCATCATATAACATTATTTCTCAGAAAAACTTTATATTTTCTGTTATTTTCTCTTCCCCAACTCTATATGGTGTTGGTCAATTTGACCAATCTCGTAACCACCATAAAATTTTAAAAGGATTAAAAGTGTGAAATAAAGTGAGTAATACTGTTCTATACCATTCAGTATTGAACACAAAGTTCCAAAGTACTTCTTCTGAGAGTTTCTACTTTTAACCTTTTCACATCTTTATCCTATGTTTATTTTACTCTTATTGGCTAAAGTATAAACCTGTTGATCATAAAGCAATGAATCACTGCTACAGCCATTACTGTTTATGTGACATTGTTGGTAGCAAATAAGCTTGTGCAGCACAATTACAAGAACTTTCATAATGCCAGTTCCAAAAACAGTGGGAGAGGATTTATCAGCTTGTTTATAGTACAATGGTTACAACAACAATTATCTAAAGTAATAAAAGTGCAAGAAAATGATTATTAAAATGATTCTGTACAAAGACTGGGATAATCCAATAAACTTGCTAGATAGTTCAATTTTAGTTATCCTCCCGGGGTGGTCAGAATTTAGTGGTATAAGTTTACAAAGTGTGTAAGTGCTTATGAATGTGTTTGTATATTTACTATTTACTCATATGCTTAATTTTTGGTTATTTTTCTTAAAACATAACACAGTAAATAAAAATAAATAGAAAAACAATGCTTTCTAGTTCTTACAATGTTACAAAATTGACTTGTACTAGTGCATCTTACTTACTAAGCCTCGTTCATTCTCTCAAATGGAGGGGGAAAAATTAATTTTTCTAGATTTCAAAGATTTTAGAAAACCAAAAAAAAATTATTCAATTAATAGACTGGTACACATAAAACCACTGTAATTTATCTGACTTTCTAGCAAAGCTATATGTTATTTCAAAAAAACAACAAAAACTCATTTCTGTTCAAAGCAACAACTTACTCAACAGACTTCAACATTTCCAGTCAAACACAAGTTCCCCTTTCAAGCCAATTACAAATGACTGTCAGATTTACATAGTTTGGGAATTTCTATTGGTTATAAACATGTACTTAAAAGAATTAGGTACAAGTAGACAAGATGTTTCAAAAAAAATGGAGTAGTAGACACGACTACCTCATAAGTTTGCAAAATATATGTATATATCGGTAAATCAAAAAGGTGGGAGGTTCATATTTTACATTCTAGCTTGTAAATGTCCGAGTTTGAGTTTCTAATTCATTAACTATTACAAACATTGTAGGGTAGGTGTAATAAAATATAAACTGAGCAATAAGACAAGGCATGCCATATGACACACAAAAAAGCATATTAGGCTTTTTGTTTTTAATACTGTTTCAGATTACGTATATATAACATTAAAGTTTGAAAATAACTAAAATATTGTGGCATGTGCCCTTTGACTTGTCCACTGAAAGAGGTTAAGGAGCAATGAAAGAAGATTAAACATTATCTACTGTGAGTACATATTAAGAAGTAAATATCCACAACTAAATATTATTTACAATGTTTGACATGTTATGGATAAATTGATTATGTCTAAACCTTATCTTCTAATTGTACATGAAGGAGTAATTAACCATATCTAATCATTGCAGCCTATATGTACATGTTAAGGAGTAATGAACTATAACAAAACATTATAATTGATTTGTTACGTGGCAAGGAGTATTGAACGAGATCTAAACATTATCTTCCGTGCGTATATGTTAAGGGTGTGTTATAAAGCAAAGCCACATCAGGCCATCTGTTGTGTCTATCAAGGGGAATCAAACCCCTGATTATACCATTGTAAATCCATAGACTTACTGCTGTTCCAGCAGGGGATTACATGTTAAGGAGTAAAAAACTATGACAAAACATTAACCTTTGTGTGTACATGTTAAGAAGATTAGAATATCAAAAAGAAGAAGAAAAAAAAAGGATAACAAACAGAACTGGATTTCTTTAAGAAAACCTGGGAATATATACAATGTACTACATACCCAAGCATTTTTCTTAGGCTGTGTCAAGTTAACTGAGAATAAAATCAGGCTAGACAAATGGGACGTACGTTTATTTGGTTAAAGTGCAAGATGTCGTAAACATACTTATGTTCCTCACTGATAATCTGTTGCTGGTCTCTGTCTGGGCTTTTATTCTCCATGAATACAGGCATACTTAATTTCACAGAAAAATATGATACCCTATAACCCGAGCACTGCTCAGATGAAAATGGTTTTAAATATCCCAAATTATTCTAATTAAATCAACCATATTAGTCCTTCTGCATAAAAAAAAATCAAAGTGATTTCTTTAACTAATTAAATATTTTGATTACAATCAATAAAAATAATAATGTGTGAAAAATATAAAAATTTGCAAAACTGGGTACATTGCTCTTGCTTCATACATGCACTTTACATGACACTTCATGTTTCCCAATTATTGGTGTGTGGTCAAGTGTCATTTGCAGCATATTGTGACTTTATTATTGTTCCATTTAATAAAGAATTGACAAATTATCTTCTTGGTGCAATGCAATGAAAATTTGCCACTACCAAATGTTTTTGTAAAGTCATTATATAGGTGATTCTTGCGAGTACACACAAGCAAAGCAACTGATATGGCTGAAGCAAGCCTGTTTATTTGAGGGAGTGTGTACGCATGTTCTAGAGAAAGCATCAGCCTTTTCAGTTAAGGTGAGTTGGATAGTATGTATGTGTAGAAAAAAAAAGAGCACAAATGAAGGCTCCAAAAAGTTTTTAAGTCATTTTAACACATAATTGATCATGGATAGAATTATTAGGAGATGTCCTCACATAGAGAAAAGAAACATAAATAATAATCCTCTCATCACATATTACCAAAAAAATTCTAACCTTTTCAAGTTCAGATAATTGGTCACTAGTTTGCCAAAAATTGATATATTGGTCAGTTTGGCCTTAATTTGATATAACATTTTTGCATACAAAGAAATAGTCCATTCATTTAAAATTAGGGCCATATTTGCATTTGAAAAATGTAGTACTAGTATCACTTGGCCTTCTGGTCCACTCCCAGTTGTTCATTTACCAAAGCAATTGTATCATATGGACATTTTGTTTTTCCAAGCTTTCTAGAAAATACTGCTTTGTTTACACAAACCAGGGGTTGCTTCTAGTACAAAATGCCCAAAACTTAGCCTAAAATGTTTTGCTTCTTTTAAATTTATTTTGTCACAGACAATCATGGTAAAAGAACTTTTTTCTCCTCACATTAATGATATATTTGGTTGTATAGCTTGATCCCATACACATGTGTGTGCATTTATATTATATTGTCCCCTAGTGGCTTAATGACAAGTAATTTGCCTTATAGCACTAAAAGCCTCATTTTAATGTGCATGGAGAGTACCACACAGATAGTGCATTGTATAGGTTTGGGCTGAACAACAAACAAAGAAATGATGATGGTCTGTTAGTCCGAGGACCCATTACTCCAAAGGCCCAGTAATCCTAAGATACAAGTTTTTTTTTCTTTTGAATAGCTAAACTTGCAAAATTTTATGACAAAAACATTCCATTGATGGGCTTTGCAATAATATATTTACCATAATTTAACATAAACTATTAATCTATTTTACATTTGCACACATGCAAAATATTCTACAAATGTGTTCACGAGTGTGTATATATTATTATACATAAATACATATTGAGAGAGAGAGAGATAACATAGGTTCTAACAATGTGGGTAGCCAGTAGATGTGTACAGATATGAAACTGGTACAAGTAAGAGAAAAACTATCATATTCGACAAAAACCTGTAGAATGATAATTTTTTAAGTATTATTTATATAAAACAATGATGCACACAAGTATGTAAAAAAGAGCTTTGTAATAATATATTTATCATAATTACATATACATACCGAGTAATGCACACTTTCTAACAAATACTAACATGGAGTATTTAATGCTCCACAACTGCAACAACTCTGTACTGACAATCAAGAATTCTTCCAACAAAATTCAAACATTCACCAACTCTGACCAAAACAGAGTATCAGTTTAGAAGTTTTTTTTTCTTTTTACATATATACACACACATAATTAAAATTATACTCACAAAACAACTTTCTTTCTGCCCACATTGTCCACAGCAGAAATTCACATGCAACTTCATTATTTTTTGGGGTACACAAAATGGGACACAAGAATTTATTCCTACAGAGTGCTTCATCTAATAAAGGACTTTCAGATGAACTATTTAAGTATATTGGTGATAGATGACTCCCTAATCGTATAAATCCATCACACACATCAGTAAAATTAAAATTTTCATCACGGGAAGGGATTATGCTCATCTCTTTAAACACATCATTTTGCATTTGATTTTGAACAGTCTTTTGAAGTTGGAATAAATTACACAAATTAAAAAATGAATCAAATATGACATGGCAAAGCTCAGTAATTACGGGCGATTTTATGTTATCTTGGGCATAATTAGCTGGCACCAAACAAACAGAAAGCTGGTCTCTAAAATTAACATTGGTTGATGGACTTGAATTCAATACATCTTTCGACAAATCAGGTATGATTAAGTTCTTTGGTAAATTACAAGGAATTTCATTTAATCTATGTAAAAATACATCAAGCAGAGTGGGCTGCTTTTGGAGTTGGATATTCAAAGGTTTCACTGAGGTATACCTTAATCTCGCCACCGGCAAGAATAGAAGAATTATGTAAATAATCATACCTCTATAACTACTAATAGCGGTAGTAATACTATTAACTAAAAGTGATAACTATAATCACTTTAAAATTAAAGTTTAACTTTAGTTTAAGTCTTAAGACCCAAGTGTTTTGCAGAACTAAAACTTAGAAGCTTAACTCTGTACGACTTACTACTTAACACTAAAAAAAAAGTAGTTATATAATTATAATCATCATAGATATAGAATTTTCAAAGGATTCGTCTTCACACAAATAATCTGTTCTGTGGGTATCAAATTTTAAAACATCACCCAGAGCGTTAGATTTAGCACACTGGTTCTATAGATGTACTCCAAAGCCTATAATACTTTAATCTGTTCACATTAAGCCTACAGTTTGGTATTTATTGACTGAATCAACCACGCCACTTATGTCGATGCGCAGAATGCAACGCTTGACGTTTGAATAATCACGTTGATATATTGGCGTAGAACATATTTTCAATGTTTTAATTTAAATGTTCACTAGAAAGACATGCTAATTGTGATGATAAATCATTAATTCATAATCAACAAACTTCTACTAATATTTATAATGGTACATTAGCCAAAAATAAGAGTATTAAGTAATGAAGAAGCAGTTTGCTCAGTGTTTGAGAATTCAACGAAATGTGTAGAGCGAAGGAATAGAGTAATTAATAATGCTTTATTTAGAGTAATTGTTGAGCAAGTGAAGACTGATCGACTAAAGATATGTTACGACAGCGGAAGTCACATGACGCTGGGAGCATGCCCGCTGGAGTTTCTCGAATTATCGGGGGAACCCTGCAAATGTCCAAGTCGTTTGCTAGACGCCCTCTTTTTTAGTATATAAGCCTGACAAAGAAAGCCGGCGATATAGATAGATAATTAAAGAAGCGAACAGTAATGAAGGTAAGTAAATTGTGTGAATCGCGGTGATTTATAGCGTGTATTATAAAAGTAGTTAAGTTTAAAGTGACGAGAGACGTAGTGATTGTGGAATTACTGTGTACTAAAAGTTTGTATTGAGAAATAATAAACTGGTTTAATCAAGAAAAGACTTGTATCGTTGAAGTTCCTCGGAAAGAATTTATACTAGAAATTAACAAACAAGCAGATACGCAACAACGGTAAAAGTTAGCGCTTCTATAATTTAGTCAGTATTTGTTATCAAACAAGAAAACTCCTGACAAAAATGATTAATATTAGTGTATTAGGCCTACAGCTTCCATCAAAGTGAACGTAGCACAAATCGTATTGAAGAAATAAATGAATTTGTTATCATATACATGGGCTGGGCTTGGCTTTATTTTTACCGAATAATCCATAAGAACCTGTCCAATGAAAGAATACTGTACTGGAAAAGTTAAAGCGACTTAATGCTTTGTTAGCTGCAGTATAGTGGCTGATAGAATGGCTCTGAGTTTTGTTTTTTGTTATTGTTGTTTTCAAGTACAAACTTTTAGCTCATACCTCCATCATCTCTTGACTGATTTGACATCTAATTGCAGTTTTGGACTCAGGTTGTCAATCCCTTTCGACTGATGTATTTGACCACACCCAAAGTCTCATAGATTAATTTACTCTAATCCTGCCTAAAATAATTTCAATTTGAGGGTAGGCTTGTGGAGATCCTGATGAGTAATAAAATTGAATCGATTATACACGCACCCAACATTTGGCATTGCTGGTGCACAAAAATATAGCTAATAAAAAGGAGGGGGAAGTCTCATAGATTAATTTATTCTAATCCTGCTTAAAAAAATTTCAAGTGCTGTGGCAATTGAGGATTCCATCTTGTTTTACTTCGTGTCTGGACTTCTTTTATAAACTTATAACTTGTTGACTAAACTTTTTTGTCAAATTAACATCTTATTTCTGGGTTTATTTTATCAAGTTAACACATTACATTCGGACTTATCTAATTAACCTACTACTTTGTATCAGGACTTATTTTATATGTTATATGAAGTGTTGTATCTGGAATTTGTTAGTAATTTGTATTTCACCTTTTTGTAGACCTAATACTTTAGATGTGGATTTTATTGGCAAACTGAGTACTTTGTATCTAAATTTCTTTTGTTAGTATAATTACTTTATAGCTTGATTTCTCGAAATAGGAGGAGTCATAAAGGCCAAAATGCATTTATCCAGATGGAATAGTTCGATCTCTGTTTGCCCATCACGATTTTAGTGACAGAGGTGCAAGGAGGCCAAGCTGTGAAACCTTATAAGTCTAGTGAGTGTTGGTATAATAAGCCTAAAGTAAAGACGTAGTGTGGGATCACCTAGCCTAGAGCCAAGTGCATAAAATTTATCATGAAAGTTAAAATATCGATTCAGTTTTAAACTTAAATCTTTTCTGAATTAAGCTATTTTCTGCTATATCACCAACTTTTTAATAATAATAATAATAAAACCTCTTTAACCAACTGAGACGCTAAATTAAGAAATCTACAAATGTTTTTCCAGTTTCTTGTCTATACATTTCCGTTTATGCTTTTAGTACATAGACTAACAACAATATTAAGATATACTTTTTACGAAGCAACATGACATAAAAGCCATTGTTGGAATGTAGTGTAACTAAAACGCATTGGCTTTTCTATATATTAAAAGTTCTTAATATAACTGATTTTTACCAATAAGCATTTTACGAATACGTCACGAATTCATTTCACGAATGATCTTAAGTTTGATTGGCTCACAAAGGAATTTACAGACGTTTGACTGCCTCAACTGCATTTTTCTGCCTCTGTGTCGGTCAAGCTTGATTTCGCAAAATTTTTCTATTTCAGTTGTTATTTAGTTATTATACTATTGGGTATACATCAAAATTATAGACGGATTAATACACGTTTGTTCAGGGTGTTGGACATATTGTCCACTTTGTAGCTTTGTGCTTAATAACAAAACAACTTTCCTGAACTTTGGTTTGAGAAGATAATAAGTATTAATTTAACATTCACATTTTCAAATAAATAAAGATTGTAGAAAATAAAATAAAGGCAGTCATTAAGTGAAAATAAAACCCAATGAATATGATAACAGGCTATAAAGTTTGTAAAATTAAAATTAAGGGTTCGGTCCAGGCGGCGGGCACAGTGACGATACAGTCAAGATAGCTTATTATGTAGCACTATTTTTAACATTAACAAAAACCAATGAAAAATTAAAAATTGTCCGTAAAAATGTTTTTGTATTTTTATCATTTCCAAAAATCATGCACTCGACTCGCAATCTGTGAGTCGGGGTTCGATTCCCCGTCACACCAAATATGCTCGCTCTTTCAGCCGTGGGGGCGTTATAATGTTACAGGCAATCCCACTATTCGTTAGTAAAAGAGTAGCCCAAGAGTTGGCGGTGGGTGGTGATGACTAGCTGCCTTCCCTCTAGTCTTTCACTGCTAAATTAGGGACGGCTAGCGCAGATAGCCCTCGTGTAGCTTTGCGCGAAATTCAAAACAAACAATAACAAACCAAAATAATTTTCTTTCCAATAAGAGTGACCAGAATAAATGGAATTATCTTACATTTCATAAAACTTTTATATTTTCAATACAGTAATTGTTAGAAATCCTGTATCTACACCTGAATTATGTTATTTGATGCACAAGGTAATACTTATATGATCCATACAGCATAGCTTACATCTTTTATTGTTGGATTTGTGATAACACATGTAATTATAATATTCTTAGTTCTGAATTATGTTATTTGATGCACAAAGTAATACTTATATGATCCATACAGCATAACTAACATCTTTTATCGTTGGATTTGTTATAATAATTGTAATTATAATATTCTTAGTTCTATAATATAAAAATTTTTTCTTAATTTTGGATTGACAATAAACAATGATAATTTGGTACTTATTGAAAATCTCCTTCACAAAAGATATGTGTTTCTATTTCTTTATCAAGAATCTTTAGCAAACATTAGTTTTAGATCTTAGCACAGTAATTCACCAATATGTCTTAATTTTTTTCATTGATGAGCCGCTTAAGATCTCCTTAAACATCTCAAACAATGTTTTTGTATAATATTATTCATTTAATGTAAATTTCCCCTCGCAGTATTGTACATAATCCTTTCTAAAAACATAACTAAAGTAACACAAGATAGAGAACCATGTTAGTCCTCACAACGCACTGCCATTTTTTTTGGCCAAAAGTGATTTCTATCAAAGACAAAGAAAGTTAAATAAAAATCCAAAGATACAGCTTTTGAGTGGATTGTCTATTTTTATTTTATAATCTACTCAAAAGCTGTATCTTTGGACTTTTATTTAAAGTGTATAGTGTATTTCCTTTCCTCACAAGAAAGAAGGTTATTGTTTAAAATCAGTTGAGTCTGTTAACAGGATTATAAAGCTGAAAGGTACTCTGGATAATGTTATAAAACATTTTGATAAATTAAATACAAAACAATAATTAACCACAAAACATTAACTTCTAATACTGTCTTTTTCATTTGCGTCTGTTTTTCTTGTGTTGTTTATAAACATTTTAACCTATCCTTGTAAACCAATTAACAGATCTAAATAAAAAAAATACGTGTAATACAAATATTTTGTAATAGTGTATAGTACAAATCTTTTGTAATAAGTAGTCTTTGTAAGACTAATATTTTAAAAAATTGTCAACATGTAATAAAATATCAGAAACATTTGTTAATCAGCAACAGCTACATTTAATTTTTTTATACACTCATTAAGTTTAATAGACGATTGTTAGTTAACTCTGAAGCATGCTATTTCCTGTTCAGTTTTTCTTCCATAATAATAAAAGGGCGTGCCTGTGTGTGTGTCTTGCTTATCTATTGTTAACTTCATTTTTCTGTTTCAGTAACGCCAACTACAAATTTTCTATAGTTATTTGTATGCTAAAATTAATGGTTCAGAAAGCAGAGATTAGTTGCTTGGAGTTATATTTATTTTAGTTTCTATTTCACTATCTTTAGCCCCCCAGTGGCACAGCATTATGTCTGAGGACTTACAATGCTAGAATCCGGGTTTCGATACCCGTGATGGGCAGAGCACAGATAGCCCATTGTGTAGCTTTGTGCTTAATTACAAACAAACATACACTATATTTAAGCTGAACTGTCTTTTAACTATTCATAAACAAAAAAATATATAACATAGCTGCATTTAGTCTCTTTTGAAATGTAACAAGAAGTTAGAAGTGCGTAGTCATAGCTTCAATGTTTATTTTCGATATTTATACAAAGCTCCACGAGGACTACCTGCGTTCGCCGTTCCTTTATATACATGTATTCGTGGTACTTTTGAGGGTCGCGGGTTCTAATCCTCGTCCCACCAAACATGCTCGCCCTTTCAGCCTTGGGGGCGTTATAATGTGACGGTCAATCCCACTATTTGTTGCTAAAAGAGTAGCTCAAGAGTTGGCGGTGGGTGGTGATGACTAGCTGCTTTCCCTGTAGTCTTACACTGATAAATTAGGGACGGCTAGTGCAGATAGCCCTCGTGTAGCTTTGCGCGAAATTCACAGCAAACAAATAAACAAATCATTTGAAAGTACCAAAGACTAATTCATTGAATTACAATTGTAATTACAATTACAATTTTGGATGTGTTTTTTGTTTAATGTCATTCAAACGAACATCTGTATTTTCTGTTTGTTCTTTTTGTGTGCTGTTTGAGCTTGTAATTTGTCGAGACTGAAACAGTTTCTAGAGGGACTCTATGATGGTCACCAATTAGCAACATCAACCCCTAAAATTGTTAATTAAGGAATCTTCACGCTGCTTAGTAGATAAGGCGATAACAATCTATTAAAAACACGACTGTGTGATTTAGTAAGAAAATTTAATAAAACATAAAATAAATAAAATAAAACGACTAGATTTAAACAAGTTCTACATACTTCAATTATACTACCCAGTTATTCTCAGGAGAAAAGTAAACTTCGAAGGTGAAGTAGATGTCGATACAACGAGAGAGGCAGAAGTGACCGAAGCTGTCTATATAGATAGTATAATTTCAGCTACACTGACTGATATCAAATGCACAGTTAGTTACCAGGGTATCTGAGATCTATGTGAGCATTGCCCAGGTTTTGAACTAAAATTATTAATAGGACCTTAAATGTTTGCTGGTGATATCTGCTGATACGTTTGTGAGGTCAGTTGGTTGATTGGATAAAACAACATAGACACAGTTAACGCACATCCAATTAAACAACCATCATACATACTTCTTGGAGTGCCAGTGATGTTGCCAATGCTGAAATAGAGTAGAGGTTAAAGAATAGAGTAATTCAGCTCATCAGAGAGTGCTTGGTCATTTTAAGTAGTGATTGTGACAAAGAAGAAAGGGATGCTAAGGTTCTTTGTGGACTTCAAGTGTCTGAATATGGCTACATGGCTAATTCATTTCTATTTTGTTTTTAAAAAGAAAATTTATATAGAGTGGGAATAAGTCAGATACGATCGAACGAAAAGAGATTTACAAAGTTGTTTCACTATGAAACAAGAAAGACACTTTGTTGTCAAGATAAAATAACGACTCATGATGTTTACAATCTTCTAAACTGACAATCAGCTTTTCTAGTTTGTAACAGAAACTCTACAGAACTGAGAACATAATTAAATTCAATGATCACCGCAGGAAATATAATACTTTTGTTTTTCAAACGAGACTTCTTGAGTCGCAGAAAGGCCTTTTTCAGTTTAATAGGCCCGGCATGGCCAGGTGGTTAAGGAGCTTGACTCGCAATCTGAGGGTTCTAATTCCCGTCCCACCAAACATGCTCGCCCTTTAAGCCGTGGGAGTAGACCAAGAGTTGGCGGTGAATGGTGATGACTAGCTGCCTTCCCTCTAGTTTTTCACTGTTAAATTAGGGACGGATAGCGCAGATAGCCCTCGTGTAGCTTTGCGCGAAATTTAAAACAAACAAAGAAACAGTTTAAGAATTTTATTTTGCTCTCTCGTTGTCTAAAATGTCGCCTTTGTAGGGCCTGGTTTTCCGTATCCAACGAACATCTGGAGAAAGGATGGCAGACCATAAAATCTTAACAGGGCATACATTTCGTAAAATATTCCTGTTATTGTGGTCTTAATTAAATCATTGAGTTATCGATTTAAGTTTCAGTTTAGAACACTACATTCAAACCATCCATGAAAAACAGTTTATTCTTATTCTATTCAACCAAGTATAGTTATTTTCACGTTTAAATATAAAACTTCAGCTCAAAGTAGAATACGTAGAATTCAAACATTAAGTTACTCGAAGTTCTTGAGCTTACAAACTGGTCATCACAAAACTGCTTACAACCTAATTAGTTCTGATTAAGCAGATAATCACAAGAATATATCAGGTAAGTCATAAAGTTTTTAACATGTAAACTCTTTGGTTAAATTCAGTAAGATAGGGGAACTGATGTCATTGCAAACCTTTAGTTCTGATTAAGCAGATAATCACAAGAATATATCAGGTAAGTCATAAAGTTTTTAACATGTAAACTCTTTGGTTAAATTCAGTAAGATAGGGGAACTGATGTCATTTCAAACCTTTAGTTCTGATTAAGCAGATAATCACAAGAATATATCAGGTAAGTCATAAAGTTTTTAACATGTAAACTCTTTGGTTAAATTCAGTAAGATAGGGGAACTAATGCCATTGCAAACCTTTACGATCATATTATTAATTTTCATCCCCTCAGTAGGTGGACTTTTCCAACTGAGTGTGCTATTTTACTGTATAAGAACGGAGATCTCCAGCTATGGTACACAAGGCTACAAATGCTCTGGTGATGTATATGTTACCGAGACTGATTAATTTTATATTTCATTCAGAAATACAAAAGTCAAATATTTTATTTTCACTATCATTTGTTTTACACAAATTTATATACAATTTGTCGAGGAACTACTGTGAGAGAACAATTTCTTGCTGTACCATTAAATTTTTGCAGCTGTCATAGCAGTTATTAGTCAATCAGAAAGGGAAAATTTGGTCGTTAAGGAAAAATGCTTATATCAGTTGCATCCTAACTTCACGAAACCATTACTTAATAAAGAGATTCAGTTAAAACAATCTCACGTACACACACAAAAACATACAACTTCTTCATATGGAATTTCTAGGAATAACTTTCCTTTAAATAATAAAAAATGCTTAACAAATCATATATATATATATATATATATATATATTTCCACAGCGACTTGTGATTAAGATATTTGGTAGAAATTTTTCATATAATACGATCACAGTAGATAAGTGTAGTTAGGAAGTTGATAGTTCCGCAATATTCTGTAAATGAAATGTACAAGATGTTCTATGAAATTTTGTTGTTAAACTTTCCAGTCAATCAGATGTTGTGTCTGTTGCATATGAATAAGTTTAAACAAGTACTCGTCAACATTCTTACATTCAGTTAAAACAGGCTAACAGTCTATTATACAGCCTCAGTAACGAAGTGGTTGTGACATTTGCTCAATTGAAATACAAATAACTCCTGGAAATGAAGAGCAGGAAGAAAAATGTTGGCGTTCTATATGTTCTATATCTTCAAGCAGAAGAATCCCAGCTTGTAGGGAACAGTATAAAAAACAACAACATCAAACATCAACCAAATAGTATATTTGTATTTGTTTGTTTGTTTATATATTGTTAAATCAAAGTTACACAATCGGTTGGCTATATGTGCTGTGCCCACCACAGGTATCGAAAATCGTTTTTTTTTTTTTTTAATTTATGAGCCTGCAGAGTTACCGCTAAGCCACTTGGAGGCCCAAACAGTTGAGACCTCAGTATCTGAATTTCTGAATTAAATGTTTCACTGTGCTTATGGTAGGCTTGGCAAGCTGTTAATTAATTTATGTGGTTGAATTTTTACGTGATTTTGAAACTGATACTTTCCATCAACTTCAACAACGTTTGTAGATGTCAATAATATTAATCGCACGTGTCTCTACGCGCCTTAGACACACAAGAAACACTCTCTAGTTTAGGCTTTCAACTTTACATGGTACAGATGTCTAACCCAAGCCCTTAAAGCCAAAGGTTAGATCTGTGCATTTCGTATTTTTTCATGAGATAAGAACACAATTTAAAATTTAAATGTCCCCTGATGGCTCATCGTTAAACTTCGGAGTTTGATTCCTACACAGGACACAGTACAGACATTCAATTGTGTATCTTTACGCTTAACAATAAAACCCAAATAATAATTCAGATTTGTGGTTTGCTCGTTAGACAGAAGCACGTACGTCAAAAAATTGTAAAGGTTGTTTTTTCCCCATTCCACGCGACTGGATTTTACAACGCTCTCGAGAATAAAATTCCTTTTATTACAAACAATCAGCCGAAATCGTCTTTTTGGTATAAATATTAAGTTGGAATAGCATTTACACAGTGAAATAGGAAAATAGGACATATTACTTTTGGTCAGCAACAGAACAAAAAAAACAAAAAACTCAAATTTCTTCCAATGAAATGAGTTTAAAATTACAATAATATTAAAACAACAAACGTCATAGAAATTACTCTAGCTCATTTCTCAATGATGGAGGTTATCTCACATAAAATTCTTAATCTCGAAGTACATACTGTTTATATATATATATATATATATATATATTCCATAAAAATAAAAGATATAAATAATAAAAGGACCAACAGTTCCGAACATGTGATTTCTGTTTTTTTTTCTTTAATCTCCATTTTGACTTTTGGCAACAATGAATGTAACCATGCTTTTAAGTTGAGGAAAAATACCCTTGCTGCCAAGTTGACTAGTAAACTTACAGCATGCATATTGGTACATTTAGGTCACGTGGTAATTTAATTATTCTAAATTTCTAAGTTACCAAAATTTAGTTGAAGAATTGATAACTTGTTTCCTTATTTATTTATTAAGATGTGTATTGTAATTCAGATGTCACATACAACGTTAATCAAGACCAGAGACGTTGTTAGATATTTAAAAGATTCGGAGATCAGGCCCATAGACACGGGAATTTTCGGCGCTTTAATATGATATCAATCATGGTTTTCTAATCCGAGTTTTCAAGATACCAACTGGAGATTCAGGGCACCGTCAACTAGAATCAGGACACGGGTCCCACGTGCCAGTGCCTAGCGACGCCTGTGATCAAGGCAAAGAAAAAAGTCGCAATCCAGTGAGAATGTCTGTATGTCTTTGTTACACGTTTATTTAAGTAATCATGTTCTCACAAATATTGTTTATGTTTCAAAATATATTTATGCTAAAAGTCCACGAGCTCAAAAAGGTCGAAAATTACATGCAATACATTTCATTTTTCCAGGTACTACAACACAATTATGATGCTGAGGAAGTTAAACAAAACTTAAAAGCACAATTTACAATAATCCTAACTATCGTTAGGCTTAACCACCACAACACCCGTTAAAAAAAAATCCTGTTTCAAGATTCTATTAAGTACAAAGTTATAGTTTAAATACTCTCCAGTGGCTTAGCAGTAACTTCGGGACTTATCACGATACAATTTGGTGTTCGATTCTCCAGTCAGCTGATAATCGTTTATGCTTTTGAGCCTTTAAACAAATCAAACATACTTTAAACAAGACACTAAAAGTTATGTTATCTTTCCCGAGTAAAGTTCTAATGCTACATTATATTCTTTATTACGTCAACTTATGATATACAAGTCAGTATCATACAGAAGTGATTTATAGGAATGATATACAGAGAAAGGTGTAGCAAGTAAATATCAGAGCTCAATCAACTATGAGATATATCGTATGCTAACAAGCAAAGGCTTAGGACAAGATCTGAATATTTCATTCGAGAATTCGTTTTGAAATGTTTTCAAATTTGACACTGGGAATAAATATTAATAGATAATAAATATTTTGAATTCTTTATCACACATAGTCGTTTTGAGCTCAAATAAAAAACAAAAACAAAAAAAAAGATAGTGCACTGAAAAAACGATGTATTTCTTTTGACACAGAATAGGAATAATGGTGATAACATTTCTCGTTTGATGAATACGTACACTTGTAAACCATTACTACCAAACCCTACATAACAACCTAATTTAAAGCTGCAAGACATTACAAAATTCTACGCTCATCCTACAACTGTTCGATTATACAAAAGTAAATATAAGATCATCTGGAAGAAGTAGAGACTCTGAAGTGAAGATTGTCTCTATGAACCTGGGAAAACATCTATTAAAAACAATCAAATATATATAGGATCTGATATGATTATGCTATTAAATAAGATAGCCTACGGTAAGTTTTACAGGTCTGAAAGATCGATCTGTTTGAATCGTTGAAAGCGACCAAGATTTAGCAATGTTATTGAAGTTCCTGAACGTCATTTTTGTAGAATCAGGTTTCACCTGTGTTCCTGGAGATAGAGGTAATGGAGAGTCTTGGGCACGAGGTAGAGTAGAGGTTGCTGGAATAAGTAAACTTGTCTTAATTTGATATTTGAATTAATTGTATTTTCTAATCACATGCTTTTCCACAGAAGTAATTTTATAAAGAGGGCGAATAATTACTAATTAAGTTTAAAAAGTAACAAAATCAGATTATACGCTAACATAAATCATTCGTTGTTTGGCGGCCTATCGTTTTTACAAAACAATCTATTTACATAAAACGTTTGTTGCTTACCGTTTGTTTACAAAAGCATCCACTTCTACAAAACTTTTGTTATTAAGCGACTCGCTGTCATTTATACTTGTAGCATATCCTATATCAATTCATACAGTGTGTTTGTGAACTTGTTTGTCCGCGAATTCCTCCCACAGTTTTGGAGCTAGCAGGACCAAACTTGGCAGGTGGACTCAAGGTAGCCTGTAGGGGAGGGGATTGTTCTTATTTGTATGACGTAAACCCCACAACAAGGGGGCTACCAAGGGAGCTAAAATGCAACCGAAAGGTCACCGAAGTGTGATGTAATAAAGGAATAGGTTTTAAGGTTGTTGAACCCAAATCTGGCATTGTATTTTTTGTTCGTGGCCCCCTCAAGATTCTGTGGATGTTCATACCCTCTCCTCCACTCACAAGCTAGAGGGTTTATAACATGGCGCAGGTGCTCAAGTACAACGGGCGAATTTTATAACGGAATTTGTTTTCGGGTTAGCTATAGAAGTAACTAGAGATAATGGAGAAACTTGATCTGTACATTGGGGCTTTTGTAAATTATGATGGGGGGGGGGATCTTTGAAACCCGTAGTGGAGCGCAGGTATTTTATACTAGTTGTAACAATGCAATTGAAGGAATTACGCTTTATCAGCTACTTTGGATCTGTTTTAAAATAAAGAATTTTTGTGGCACTACAAATTCTGAAATCAAAATGAAAAGGAAGAAGAAAACAACTCATACAATAAACTGTTAGATATCTTTAAATTGACAACTGTATAAGAATAAATCACAAATGTATCGATTGTAGATATTAATCAAGACCTTTCATAGCTAAAAAAGTAAAGAAAAAACTGCTGTGTTGGTAAAAGACTTTTTCTTATAAAAACTTAAAGATAAAACAGTACAATGGCTGTTTGTATTCACGAAACTATAGTTGGATCAATAATTTTAACAAACAAGTGGGAACTAACTGTGTTTCAGTTTTAAGTTTCTTAATTTCTTTTCAGGCACATTGTGCTACTATATTAAGAGTAAAAACACAAAAACTGTGTTACCGAAACTAGCCGACTGTAAGTAATAATAAATATTTTACCTTTCATTGTGCCAAAAAACGTCGGTTTTTGTGTTTTTTACTCTTAATAAATTGAAATTCCTTACCTGTGGAGTAGCCTGTCCATCCTTTTGGTGCCCGAGGTTGATAAGTGGTACCACTTGAGGTTTTCAGAAATCGTAAATAGGTTGGTTGAGGAGGCACTGACATCGTTTCGTTCTTCTTGTCTACAACTGCCGTTGCGAAATTCTGAGTTTTTGCTTCAGCTGCTCGAATAACAGATTCAGTTACAAAGTCTAGTTGGTTATCCGGCCAAACTTCGAGAAACGCTGCTTCACAACTACCACATGGCGACTCAAGCGCTGCCTGCCACGGACTTTTGACCAGTTTGAAACGTACCTTTTTAGGCATTTCTTGGAGTCTTGATGGTTGTGGAGGCATTTCCAGGAAAGGAGATTCTGTTCTTCTCTGTTCAACAGGGGTTGTTATTGTGTGCTCTTGTAGGGATTTGATTTTTCCTTTGTCTACAACCCATTCTTCGGATTTTTTCTTACGTTTGGCAAACAAGGCGGCTCCCTTGCCGGTGGGACTGTAAAGGTCTTTAACAATTCCTAGGCATACATCAGGACTTACGACATTGTGTTCGCTAATATCTTGCCCTTCCTTCCTTAACCGAGCGGCATCTTGAATGTGACGGGGATCAAGTATCAGTTTCAGTTTTGGAGGATCTTTACTTATTTTAATGTAGGGGGAGTTTAGAAGATCAGATATCGAAAACTCTAAAGTTTTGTCTGTTCCTTCTTCATTATCTGTTCCATTTCTTACAGCACTTGGACCTAAGAAATGTTAAGATATTTACAGTCACGACACATAATAAAGAACTAGCAACGTCAAAGATGAATTCGAAAGATAAGCATAAATGTCACAATTTTCATATAAGTAAATATTACGTTTGTTTTACAGTCAAAAAAAGGATAGAAGAGCAAACAATTTTCGAAACAAGACAATGTTAAAAAAAACAACTCAGGCCTGGCACGGCCTAGTTCTCAACATGCTTATGTGCGTTTAGGGAGGTCCAAGATTTGAGCCATGATATGAATACTCTCCAAGCTGTTTCCACCACCATTGTCGATCGTGCTCACTGTGATGGCCACAATGGCTAATCCCGCTGTTTGGTTAAGAGTATAGCCGTTTAGGCGACACCTGCTGCTGACTGGTTTCTCTCTATCTGGTCTATAGCTCTAAATTAGAGATGGTTTATGCCTAAACCTTCGGGTCTCTGACCTGGCATTTTAGTATATGTACCGCATAAAGTTCTGTTCGGATTGAAAATACCAAAAAACAAATCGAGAGAGTGTTTCTGTGTTCCCTAAGAAAGATGTACAATATTATTTACTTATTGCTACTTTCATTAACAGTGTTGGTTATACTTCTTTGTATATCGAATGTCATTACTTTTTATTTTTATTTACTGTTTATTATTCTACTTTTATTATAAAGATTATTTTGCATTTTAGCTTAATATATGTATTTATAACCAAGCTAAACCTCTTAAGCTGGCGACTCTAGTGAGATATTATTGGGATTATGACCGAAAATATCGTCGATGATACCCTACGGACGAAACGATGCAGTCTAATCTTTATAAGAAGAAACGCAAGAAAACTTGTCAGGTTGATTTTTAGTTTCTCTCTAAATACATAGCCTCCTCTGCTGAAAGATAATGTTAATTAAATTATTAAAAATTTTCTTAAGCCTACAGTAATTACGTTTTGGAAAACGATAAGTAAAAAAAAGGGAAATTATATATTTGCATTGTCCCTACAACGGTTAAATAGGCGTCAGAAATATATTTATCAAAAAACATTTTTTCTTCACGTGAAATCGCTTTATTGGAGCAAAGTTTTTATAAATAAACTTCATTATTGATCTTAATCTACCTTCTATACTTCCTCTATCTACTGCTGAGGATATCACATTTTGTAAGAGTGATATTATAGGCTTATGCTACCTTTGAAACTCCATCGTTGATCGTGCTCACTAGGATGGCCATGACCACGCATTATTACTGGACACAGCAACTGCTACTGTAATAAGATGCGAAGGAAGGCGAGGTCAATGTTAGACCATACACTTTAACAATCATTCACTGTACGTAAACATTGGTTTCCAAGATTACGCTTAATCACAATTGAAAACCTAAAATTAAAATGTACTTATATTGTGCGACTTGACAGGTATGTGGTTGAAAGGGATTGCTGTGATTCCAGTTTTCTTCGGCCATCTTTCTCATAAAAAACAGATGCTGATTTCGAGGCTTGAGAACTTTTTGTTTGTGGATATTCGTTACTTTAAAATCCTTGTTTGTTATTTGGTTAACGGTACCAGGAGTTATGGTCAGCTTCATCGCATTGGCGTTTTGAGGGCGAAAGTTTCTGTTTCATAGTTTTCACTTTGAGGATAAGGGCGTTGTTACAGATTGGGTTAGGATGTAGTTTTTACTGACCGTTGTTGTCCTTAACGTTGTAAGAAACTTTCTGTTTCATGGAGAACAATGTCGTGTCCTTTAGCTATGAATCGTTTAACAATCTCCCTGTATGAATATTCTTTTTCGAGAGTATGGTCAAGTAATTACCGTGAACCAAGTCTATATATATGTGTTAAACGTACATCACGTGGCTTCACGGCTCGCGTCTGGGACAACATGTTTTGGCAAATCGTTCAAATAAAGTCTGATCAGCGATTAATGTTCTGCATTCTATGTCATGCCCATTTATAACAGCTTTATAACTCTTCATCAATTAATTTTTACTTGCTCGTTTCTCGAATTACTTTATTCACAGCATTATACCCTGCTCATTTATTATGAAATCGTCATCTACTATATATATATATATATATATATAC
>NW_013666413.1:120155-123836 GCF_000517525.1 Limulus polyphemus
TACGTCATCTACTATATATATATATATATATATATACACTTTTTTTTTACTACGCCCGTTTCTAGGAACACTTCATCCACTACTATAACGTGGCATACACCCTCTTGATATGAATACGTATATAACAAGCGAAAGAACTCGTATAATTAAAGATGTAGTTAGCCCCGTTCTGTTGCTAACGTCGTCCCTGAAATAACTGTAATGACGTAATTAATTCATTGTCGAAGACTCATAAGCGAATGTACCGGTTTGACCAATTCTATTACGTACCGGTAATAATCTTAACATTTTCATGTTTTGTTACCTAATCACACCTTTACCACCACCAGACGTCTTGTTGCTTCACTCTACACTGTGGCTTATTACCCAATCACTAGTCTTAAATATTATACTGATTTCATCATGTAAGTTGTAACTGTAATTTACTTCGTCATAATATAACTATAATAGTTAATACTGATGGTCTTTGCTTTATACTTGTTTGATTTAATTAAGTTCAAACTGAACTTAATTGATACCAAACTTGAAAAATCTTTATTTGTACGACCAATGTTCGTAGTGTCATCAAATTAAACAATGGAGCCCTTTACAGCGCTGGCCGGCTTCTGTGTTTGTTATTTAGAAAATTTCTGGTTATTGAAGCTGAAGAAAGCAAGTCTGCACGAGACGAAGATAAAAACAGGAATAATGATGTACCACATTGTTAAGTCAGAAAGATAGTTCTTGATGCGATATCCCACAATTCTAGATTACTTATGTCAACGATCATTCTCACTACAAATATTCACGGAAGATAAAACTACAAATCTTATCAAAAATCTCTGCACCACCCCCTGAAATAAATACGGTCTCATTCTTGGAGTATATGACACAGAATGGGTCAAGTATTTAACCTTTATCTAAGCTAGAGAATTAGCGCAGGTTAACACATTTCACATCCTGTTTAAAGGGACGTCTACTAACTAAAAGTAGAACAGCAGCGCAAAATACTGAACAATTTACCTGAATATTTCTAAATAAAGATATATTATTTCCGAATTATAAAAAAGTAAAATTAGCATCTCTTTATGCCTCTATACTAATGCAAAATTATTATCTTTTGTACAACTGAAAAGGTTGCTGATGTAAATGTCTACATTATCATATCTTAAATTGTCAAACGGAATGTTTCGGCTCATAAATAAAGATTGGGACCAACATTTTCCAAATTAGAAAGAGTTCTTTCTAATTATTCTTTGCAGTTAGGATAAAAATTTACTTATAAAAATAGACTTCTGAAAACAGACGCGTCCTTACCTTCATGTATCCATTTTTGGGAACGTTTCACACGTTTGAAAAACATGTTGGCTCCCCTGGACTTCTTGTTTGTCTCAGAAGAAAGTGATCCCGCAATCTTCCTGCAGAGTCGAACTTGTTCTTCTACAGTAGGATAGATGGCATTAGGGTCTTCATAGAAACTCGACGAAGAAAACATCTTTTCTAGTGAAAAACAAAACAAAAAACAACTCTAACCATCGCATTTCTATAAGATTGAATTCAAGTAGAACATAAGTTGTTAGAAACAGCTAATATGATCCATTAAGAAATTTGCTACATTTTTATATGCATTCTACAGTTGTTTGATGTGGTAATCGAAATACTAAAGAATATAAAAAGACAAGTATTGCTGTAAGCTATACTTTTAATGTTTTAATTTAGATGTTTGCTAGAGGAAACTGCTAATCGTGATGATAAAGTAATGATCGAGAAACTTCGATTAATACCTAGATTGATAGATTAGTTATAAATAGGAGTAATGAGTAATGAAGAAGCAATTAGTCCAGATATTTCGAATTCAGTGAAGTATTCAGAGTAGAAGAATCGGGAGAATATTGACCAACTAAAGTTATTCAGTAAGAGTTAGTGCTTCTGAAAATTAATCAGTTAGTTAGTATTTGTTATCCATCAAGGAAATGTTTGTTTAACGTTGTTAGTATATTGGGTCTCCAATTTGCATCAAAGCGAGCATAGCCTGTAGCAAACGCCATTGAAGAGATAAATTAATTAGTTATCGTTACGTTAACTGGACTTAGCCATATTTTTACCAAATAATCCAAATGAACCCTCCCAACGATAAAAAATATTATAACAATATCATAGAAACACAAGGCGAGTGAGGTATAAAGATCATATAAACGTACAGTCAGAGGGGGTAAATATATTATAAACATACAGTCAAAGGGGTAAATATAATATAAGGATACAATTAGAGAGGTAAATATGATAAGAAACATACGGTTTGAGAAGTAAACATCATATAAACATAGGATAACAGAAGTAAAACCTAAATAAAAATGCAATAAAAATGAACAGTTAACGCAAAGTTATTATTTTCCAATGTCCATAACTCTTGTTCAACGCTTTGATAAAAATGGAACATTGTTTTAATCAACTTACTTTTCCATTCATATAAGTTTCGCGAAATATTTTTTCTTTGGTAAGCATGTATATTATTATTATTTAAAAATATTACACTAAATTTGTAAAAGTACTAGAAAAACATTTGAAAATAACTTACTTTTTCGCGGGAACAGTTCAAAGTAGTCCATTTCAGCTTCTGGTGCAGGTTCGTAGGCATGAGGATTGATTTGAATGTCTGATTTTTCTTGTTTGTTCGACGACTCTGAGTCTGAATGATTTGTTTGTTTGGACTATTGTAGTAGGAAAATCGAAAGTAAGACAGTAAATATACCAGTTTCTTTGTGCCTAACCTCTTATGTATTACCTAAATCATTTACATTTTAACGATTCATTGAAACAGTAGCAAAAACTAACGCAAATTAAAAACTTAATAACTGTATTTAATAATAAGAAAAATATAGTGGTTTGGTTAGTTGAGTATATATATGTATGTGTAAACAAAAAACGGATATTACAAAACTTATCTTATTACCTAATACATTATGTAATTTGACTTTCAATGAAGATGATGGGAAGGATAAACAAATAATTATCATAAAAACTACTTTGGTTAAACTATATGAATTACATGTATCATGAGGCTATTTTTGATTCTATAATTTCTTCATTCTGAAATTTAATACATCCTGTTTGGAGTTGATATTGTAACTATAAAAGAAGGCGTATTTTAAACATCAAAATGTTTAATTATCTGAAGCATATATTTGCGAAAAAATATCCTATCAACGATCGTGAATTAACTCAGGCAAGGCACTATCAAATGCAACACTGCTTTGTTTGATAGATAATGAATGAACTTATAAATAATATAGATAAATAAGCAAGGTTTGTCTGCTTCTATAGCAGACTATACAGTACACATAACAAGTCAGGTAAGGCACTATCAAATGTGACGTTGGTTTGTTTGATGGATAATGAACACATAAATAATACAGATATATACAAAGGGTTTGTCCACTTGTACATAAGACTAAACAGTACACATAACAACTCAGGTAAGGCACTATCAAATGTGACGTTGGTTTGTTTGATGGATAATGAACACATAAATAATACAGATATATACAAAGGGTTTGTCCACTTGTACATAAGACTATATAGTACACATAACAACTCAGGTAAGGCACTATCAAATGTGACGCTGGTTTGTTTGATGGATAATGAACACATAAATAATACAGATATATACAAAGGGTTTGTACACTTGTACAGCAGACTATA
>NW_013666413.1:124627-149669 GCF_000517525.1 Limulus polyphemus
ATTAACAACGTGATTGTAAGATGGAAAACATCATCGTTAAGAATGGAGACTATTTCATTTAATAAATGTTTTGTTTTGAAGTATAAGTTGTTCGGATTTTTGCATCTAAAAAAAGCGATATTAATTTCTTGATGATCTAATAAAATCAGTACTAAATAAAAATGATACAGAATCACACAATACCAACGTCATTTATAAAATAACGTGCAGTAACTCTCCGGAACTCTACAACGGAGAAACCGGAAGAAAATTGGAAACCAGATTCGTCGAGCATAATAAAAAGCCCCCCCCCCAACATGTTTACCACCATTTCAGCTCAAAAAATACAGTATATCTATACAAAATACTGTAATTTAAAACCAAGAATCAAACATCAACAAAACACAAAATAAATGAAGGTGTCTTAATTGAACAAAACAGCCTCATTCTAAATCTATACTCCGCGTAACAAGGTACCTTTATTAAGCTGTTAAGAGCAATCTCCGGTCATGTGACCTCTTTGTTTCATACTGTATGTATGTTTATGTGTCTCTGCTAACTACTTGTACCTGACGATGACACAATATTGTTTAACGTTCTACATTTACTATAAAGTTTTTTCTTTACTCATTCAAGCCATCTCCAAAATTGTATATATATATAATATTATTTTCCTCATTTGAAACGAGTTTTCACCAAAAATAACGATTCATTATAAACAGGGGTCTGAAATCTGTAGCATGCAAAAAAGAAGGTGAATCCTAGAAGTTCTGAAGTAAAATTTCCAACTATATATGTGTGAGAAGGGATACATCCTAGCAGTCAGAAAACTGATGTTGCACCTTTGGATTCTCTTGCACAACAACATAGCTGGTACTATTGTGCATCCACATTATAGTCATATAATTGGTGTATTTTGAACAGTAACACAACCAGTATGGACGTAACTCTCTTGGAACCTTTAGATATATGGGGATACAGACTAACAATAATTGATGTATGATACCTTGTTACCTCCCCTACAAAGAAGTACAAATAATTCCATAAGGTACTGTTGGCAATGGCGTGAAACACAAATATTATTTAAATTTCTGGTTGAGTTGATTTTTCATATTTTTTTTATTAAATAATTGTTGTTGTTTGTTATTAAGCACAAAGTTACACAAAGGGCTATCTGTGCTCTGCCACCACGGATATCGAAATCCGGTTTCTATTAGTATAAGTCCACTGGAGGCTTTATTAAATAAAGCTAGATGCCATACTATTATTAATATGCAATTGAAATACATGTCAGATTGTGAAAATATATAGTTTTCACAATACTGCTTTAGTGTTTGTGTAAAAATATTTAAGAATGTACAACTAGAACATAAAGTGATATTTGCTCAAATTGGAGGTACATGTAAACTTCATTATGTTGAAAAAAAATAATTTGTAGGAGAGTTAGGTGACAAATAGAGCTGATAAATTATTAATTGTAAATATATATGGTTTTCGATAATTTTTCTCACAAGTGTAGTAAGATCAATAGTTCATTTTTTACAATTTGAGACGATGTAAATGGTTCACATCTGTTTGAGAGACCGTATATTAACTAATATATATTCAATCCACAGAGCAAACATAAAATCTTGATGACATTGCTTCCTAGCTTTAAGAGATCAGGAATATTCTGAATTTAGAAGTACTAAACAAAACTGAAATATGTGACAAGGTATAAATGCTATATAATGAGGACTTTTTAAATGTTGGAATTTGAAGTTATTGGAGCAGCTACTGTCACGTTTAACACAACCCTTTCACTAAATGCTAACTTTTAAAAGCATTACATGAGGACAATGTGACTTTAACTGGAGAACTTTTTCAGGTTTAATAGGTGGAATGATATACTAAACAGCTAAAGAAGATGTAGTAGTAGTTGCGTATGGTGTTTCTCACACCTCCAAATCCTTTTGGAGGTATGTATCCGGGAGTAGGACTAACGTCATAGTCCGAACACCGGGTGAGCATATTTTGGTGTGACGGGGATTCGAACCCGCGACCTGCAGATTGGGAGTCGAGCGCCCTAACCACCTGGCCATGCCGGGCCAGTAGATGTACTGAATTTGCAAAAATGAATTCTGCTTTCACTTGTAAGAGAAGTGTATCACTAGATGCTGACTTTAGCAAATGTCTGATATGCAAGTCAGTGATTCTGTCAGGTACACCTAATAACCATATGGTAATCTCAGATAAACTGATTTCCTCGCAAGTAATAATAGGAAGATCAAGCAGGAAATTTGTGGAATGATCTGAATTCGAAAACTCGACGGAGTTTTAAGCTGTGTGAGAAATAAATAGACTGGACACGTTGAATGTTAAGAGAAATAATCTTTATTTAAGTTACAACAACAGCAAAAAAAAAAAGCGTGTGTATTAAACACTTAGATAATCTTATCTACTTCATATTTTATTTTATCGAAATGGATATCTACACAACTACTCATGATACAAGCCAAGTAGAACTCGGCGAGAATAAAGGTCCAATCTAGCAAGAAACCTTATATTCTTTCTCTTACGATAGCGTCACTAAGTTATTAGGTATTCTCTCACAGCATTATTCAGTTGGAATAAATACTATTCACTATGTTAGCAAAGGACGCATCAACATTTTCGTAAGTGTTATCTGCTATGAGAAAAACAAAGTCATACAAACAACTATAACTAAGTAATTTTAACAGTTTCCTGGATCACGTGTTTCATGCCAAAACTGGGTAGAAACAACCTGAACAAAAATGTATAAATGTTTGCATTACTAAACATGGTGGGAAAACACATGATATGCTCGCATATCACAACCTCACTAATAAGGGAATAAGCTTCATCAGAAATGCTATATAATCGCGAAATAATAAAGGATATAACATGTTATAGTCTCTACTTCAAGACATCGATACATTTCTTTCAAGGAACTTGTAAAAAGGAACTTTGATTATAACCTTATAAACAGCAGTTCATATAATGAATATTTAATGACATATTATGTGTTGGAGTCTCAAACCTTTCTAATTCACACCAAAATGAGATGAAACCTTTCATTTTGAGCAAGTGTTATAAAATAAGATTGTGTGAATTTGGATAAACTTGAACTATATTTGACGAAAAATTAATTTTCTGTCTCCATCCATTAACGATTTACGTGAACATGATGAAACTACCCCCAAAAACTGTGAATTTAGTATGCCACAAGCATATAACATATAGAGTACCATCAGATACTGCTAGTACGCTAATAGCATCTCTATGATGTGTATTTGTAGGGCAGGTGAATATAGTTGTTAATCTAAATGATCACAAAGTTCAAAATGTAAAGAAGTTAAATATATTCTGTATATATCAGTCCAGTCAAAATACGCCAGCTTTAAGACAATGGGGGAGGAGCAAAAGTACCTGCTATATTGCTGTGCAAGAGATTCCAAAGGTGGGAATAACATTTTTGATAGTTGAGATGTCTCTCTCATCAAATATAATGTCAAAAATGTTATATCAAAGAAAGCAATATTTTGTAAAATACCCAACCTCGGTAGGGGAGACCGGGGCTAGTTGTTACGATTTTTAGAAAAAGTCCAATATCTAGCGAAATAGCCCGAATCATACATTGAAAATGTATGGAAGTGAAAGATAAATATGTACTTTATCAAAATTATGTATTCTATATTGAACAAAATTGGTTACATAAAAGATTTTGTAAATATTTTGAAGTAAAGTCAAGTGTAACAATATGCACCGGATGCGGGGTAAGTTGATATAATAGGTGGGGCAAGTTGTTATACAATAAAAAAAATCTGTAATATTTACCAAAATTAGCCTACACTATCATGCTAAATGTTATAATAGGCCTACTGTAGTTTTCTCATAACATTTAGCATGTTAGAGTATAAGCTTAATTTCAGTAATTATTCCAGATTTTCTAAATTTTAATGCGATATAATAATTGTAGGCTTAATAAATTTATTAATGATTACACCATAAAAAAAACTTTTAAAACGACAATTCAAACATAATTATATTATAATGAATTTATTATTGATTACACGATAAAATAAATCTTGAAACGTTATTTAAACATATAAGTATCATTGTTCCATGATCGAAAAACTTAAAACAAAAATGGTTATAGTTCCAAATTGTGATTGTGACACAGACATATTTGTGAAATTATGAATGCACAGCAGGTGAAACTCGTGGTCCATGAGCACACTTATAACAGACTGTACACTGCACCCATTCTTCTCTGGATATAGAATTACTAAACAGGTATCCACATAGAAGGCACTCAGTTTCTTCCATCCGATTTTTCGCTTTTTTCTTGCCTTTATTACCAGCGCTAGCGCCTTTTCCGTGACCACTCTCTTTCGTTTTCTTTTTATCTCTGTCATCTTTTTCAAGCTGGAGTTTTTTGGTTTTTTTCGGGTGTAGAGGTCAAAATAGCCGAATATCGTTTTTTCCTGGTTATTTTGGTCTTTCGTGGGGATGCCTTCCTGAAAGGTCTTATCATCTCTGGAGTCCTCAGCGGGTCTGATGTTTTCCTGTTGGTAGGAGGACCATTCATTAGTACGTCTTCACTAGTAGATGATGTCTCCAAGTTTTCTGTTGATACTTCATTTGGCAAGGGGCGATATGTTACGTCGCTGGGTAGAAAATCATCATCCGAAAAAATGTGACGGTCAAAAGGATATATGCCGGAAACTTGAAAACCATTCTTGATATTTTCTGGAGTAAGCGCTCGTGTAAGGCTTTGATTTACTAAGGTTGGTATGTCATAAATGCACATTGTTTTTCCAGGATTGTTCTTTACCCAACCGTCATCTGCTGCGTTATAATACTTCTTGAAAGGCCCGTATATACTTCTATCCAGGGGCTGTAATCTGTGCGAACAGTGAGGCGGGAACGAGAGAAGATTTATACCATTTTCCACACAAAAATTGATACAATCTAAGCTGATATGTGACTCATGGTTATCAAGGAGAAGAACAATAGGATGATCCTTAGAACATTTGACTGTCTTCACAAAATGTTCCATGAATCTTTTTTCCCACGCGTCCATTTCAAAGATCACTTCCTAAACGGGGGACCAGCTGGAAAACAGTACACATAACAAACAACAATGTTTGATGTTTTCGACAAATAATCTACAACTTTTAAAGTTTTCCACAAATAAGCATTGAAACTCAGTAAGCAGGTCATGGTTGTATATGGTAATTCAGAGCTTGATCTCGCACATGTTAAAAAGGCAGGAGTAACATAACTACAAGTTTTCAAGATACGCTGACCCAATTACTTAATAATAATGGGCATAGTGGGAACAGATACAATTATTTTGATGAATCCCGCGAGGAATGAATCTAGACAGGGTATATCCGGGGAATACATAGTAGTCCAGGGATTGGACTAACTCTTCTAATCGACTACCAAGAAAATGTTTAACACTGACCCCCCACCCTCAGTAGAAACGGGGACGTGCCTCATTTTGCTGGAAAAATACCGTGTTTACCTTTTTCTGTAAATGAGATGTCAGGAAGCTTTGCACAAATTTATGAAAAATCTGTGGCTGTGTTAAATGTTTTGTATTTACATGGTTAAGTAAAAACGTTAATCGTTTATATTTAAGAAACAGAAAAACTGCAGATAAAACAGATATACGAAAGGATTCTTTAGGCTGTTTATCCAGAAACAATGAAGCCATTATGCCTCTTCTAGAGCGGAATGTATTACGTCAAGATTTTAAAAAGAGAGACCGAATCAACTTATATAACCCTGCGTGTTTTTTGTTTGTTTTTTAATTCCGTGAATAATCTGTTTGCCGGCTTTCTATAGGAATATAAAACATAGTAAGATCATGAAGAGCAACTTGCGGTCTTTAACACAATGACCTCTTTCCTAACATCTGGCAGTTTTGCAAGATTGCATTCCGACTGTAGTGTGCAGAAGACTCTATTCTAGGAAACACGGGAGGGTGAGCTAGTAACTCCTTATTGTCTTTTTCAATGTGCTTTCTAAGCATTTTACATAGATAGTATCTCAAATTTCAAGTTATGTTGAGCTCTCTTCTTCTCAAAGTTAAAGTAGAAATTCTACTATAATCTTCACAAAAAGCGTTGAAATGCAAGTACAAATTGTGACTGGGGATATTTTGTTTGTTTCTAATGAAGCACAAAGCTATACAATCGGGGCTATGCTCACTGTGGGTATCAGAATTTCCGCTGTACCAATGGGACAACTGGGAATATAAAACAAGAAAACTTAAGAAAGAGTTCTTTTTTTCTCTACCGTATATCCCATAATTACTCATATTCTTTTCCGATATATAAACAACAATAAAAAGGTATGTTTGGGAATAAAAATAAATTTTAAAAGTTCGTTAACGCGAGAGACGCTTTTTTTTTCACGTACGTAACGGTACGTGGAATATAATTAACTTATGGCAACAAAAAATTGATTTCTTACACCACACCATTATTGACGAAGTTTATGGAGGAAATTTTCCATACTTAAGAAATGATGCTTTGTTACCTACGCCCTTAACATTATTAGTTTATATATGTTAGTTGTAATTTGATGTTGTTGATCAGCAGGAATGAAAACCGTGTCGTTGTTGTCGTGTCGTTTTATTATACAAATGTGAATACATGTGTGTGTGTATGAAAAGAATAAAGACAGTTTGTTTGTTTTGAATTTTGCGCAAAGCTACACGAGGGCTATCTGCGCTAGCCGTCCTTCATTTAGTAGTGAAAGACTAGAGGGAACGCAGCTAGTCATCACCACCTACCGCCATCTTTTGGGCTACTCTTTTACCAACGAATAGTGGGATTGACTGTCACATTATAACATCCCCACAGCTTAAAGGGCGAGCCTGTTTGGTGGGACGGGAATTAGAACGGCGACCCTCAGATTGCCAGTCAAACACCCCAACCACCTGGCCATGCTGGGCTAAAAAAGACAAAACTTCTATTAGCGAGACTGATACGTATTATGTCATTTAACTAACAAAACACTAAAATAATTGAGGTGGAAGGTTATAAAATATTTATATATATATATATATACTAATAACGACCCTGCATCGTTTATTTCTGTTGAAACTTCTTGAAGAAAATTCAAAAATAGTTTATACATAAAACTCTGTGTTGTACATTTTACGAATCGCCATTTTGAGAAATACTTAATTGGTACTAATATTACACAAACATATGAAAGAATAGATGTTAAACAAACGGACTTACTGTCTCTAGTGGTTAAATATTTAAGTGAAAATCTCGCATGTCTGGTTATAACGTTATTATATTCAATGACATATATCCAGTTGAGTTTTGATTTCGGTTGCGAGTGGAATCTCTAGCTATACAACTCCTATGCAGAAAAAACAAATACGCCTTTATAAGTTTTACATGATAACTATACAACACTTGTACATGATTTCTATCAGAGAAGTGTATAAGAATCTAAGATGGACGCGGCGTAACCTTATAATGACTACTTTTCTGCAGAGTGTATTAGCTATGCAGAGAATCGTGTGCCATTTGAAACTTATTTTTCTCATTTTCTTTTAATCACGAGAGTATTGTGTCAGTTTTGAGTCACAAGAAGTTGTTAGAAGATCTAGACAATAAATTTTCCAGAGCGAACTATTAGCACTTACTTTTTCTTTGATTGTTGTTGTCACTTGTGACATCAGTGTGGTACTAGTGGTCGATATTTTAGTAGTTGTTGTTGATGCTGAAGAGAATGATGAGATTGTGGACAAATATTGTTGAGAAAATGAAGGGACATCCTTTGATCGAGGTACAGAGCTAGACCCTGGTGGTTTCCATATGTAACTATTGGCGTTGTTGTTTGATGCTTTCTGAAATTTCATAACTTTGAACATAATAGGTGTAAAGGTAGTTGAAAGAGTTAGAAAAGTATCATTTGTTTCGAGGCTGGTGACGGGTGGAGGAGAGGGCGTTTTAGAAGATTTCGGAGTGCGGGTTATGTCTTCGGATGTAGAGTGGGGAACTAAGCTATCCACATTTTGTCCAGTTGATGTTTGTTCTGGTTGAACCTCGTTGGGTTCCTTATCGCAGACCGACCCACTTTCTTCTCCTTGTATAACATTGTTTGACTCCACTTCCTGGCAAATAGCCCTAGTGTGGTTAAAAGGTTGGTCATCAGGAGACGTTAACTCGCAGTCTTGTTCCACTGAGATCGGCCCGTTTGAAAGAGGGGCTGTTTGTATGGCTGATGAACAGGGTAAATTAAATTCTTTTTCTTGAAGTTGATATGTGACAGTTCCAGGGTCTTCTTCTATCTGAAAGATTGAAATGACTCAGTATTCGAAGTCACTTTCATACCCCAAGTGTTACAAAAAAACCAACATACCTCTTAGCAACAGTTGTAGTTTGAAATATGTTTTTTAATGAAGTAATGTAACCAAGTTCGTCAATCACGTACATGGAACAAAATGAGCAGTTGAAATAAAACAAAGACAACGGACTTAGCAAGCGAAAGTCGCGAACTGAAAGTTAAGACTGTTAGCTGATTTCACGAAAGTCGAGCTTCTTAACTACGAGGGTCATCTGACAGATGTTGTAAATAATATTAAAAAGTTATCATGAGATTGTCCTCTTTAAAATAAACCAGTAACAAAGTAAGAATTGTTAAACACATATATAAACTCGTTGTTTAACACATATATACAATTGTTAGCTCAGTTGTAAATCCATGTAAGAATTCACAAAAGTCGAGTATAAACTGTACAGGATCGTGAGGCTAAGATTTCCTGTCTAACTTGGTTTTTGATTTAGCGGTTAAAGTGATTTACCATTGATAGGTTATTATAGAAATATATCCGAAAGCTAAACAAAGAATATCAATGAATAAAAAATAATACTATATATTTTAGTGCACTAAAATATTTGATTGGTTAAGAATGAATCATTTGCTCGTCAATAGACGCGTGATCATATGAGGACGGCCCATTAACATTGAGTGCTACATGTGCTGTTCCTCAGCTCGGGTAAGGAACAGTTCGTCAACAAAGGTAAAATTATCAGCTACATTATATCAGACATTCCCAACCTGCACTTCTTTGCACTTCTCAGGGGGTACATAGGGGTCTGAAAGTATAACCATGGTTTACGCTTTAAATGGTGTTTTAATCTACAGTCAGACAAAGAGAGCAAAGTGGCTCATATAAATATACACTCTTTAGACAAAAAGTTGTGATCATGATGAGCGTTGTGATGTTATTGCTGTGCTACATTATAACTCATGTTTTCAATATGTAATGTAGAATATAAGCAATATGGAACACCCTCGTTACAAATCAGCTGATAACTTAGAGATCAGCCAACTGGGCAAGCTCTCCTCCCTCCATTAGTGCTTTGGGAGAGAATGCCCAAGGGGTACAGAGGAACAAAAGGGTTGGGAATACCTGCATTATATCAATAAAGTGCGCGCACTAAATAATTCACCTTGCGACAAAATACTTTCGCGCTTTTTATAATTGACTTTTCGTAAGATCTTCAAAATAATGTACTGAACGATAGATATATCGTGATGTTTTGACATATTGATTTTAAGGCAACATGAAACGTGGCATTAAGATAACTACGTTATCGGTTATAATGTTAGATAACACAAAGTCAATTTAATTTGAGTACAGAGGGCGTCTTGTAACGTCTCGAGTTTGGGTAGATCTTGACACATACAGAATTTTCTCTTTTTATTTTTTGTTTCCATTATTAAGATATAGTTGTGTGCAAGGGAAGACGTAAGTATACTGCCGTTACCGTTAGAAGATCGGATCGTTTTATAACTTGTAAAGAAAATAAACTTATTGTAATTAACTTAATTCTTATTTTGAAATTCACTTGATGGTATTCGAAAAGTCTTCAAACTGGACATTCAATCAAAATACAGTTACACTCTTTCACGTTAATATACAGTATTCGTTCAGATTTTTAACTTTTTAAAAACACTTTCATGTCAATTCATTGGTTTTGTTCAGATTATTTCACACATAATCAAAATACATTTATACACCTTCAAGCGAAAACATGGTTTCGGTAGTATTTTTTTATGTCTAAAATAAACTCCATAATTATTATGTTGCTTCATTTAAGATTTTTAAACACTTGGAACTTATTTATACACATCGTTATTCGCGCAATAAACTTCCTGTCGTCCTAACCTGGTTTCTGTGAAGTATGTGATTTCCATTTTCTTTGCTCTTCTCTGTTGTCATTTCATAAGGCGATACTAAACCGTTCAATTGAAGTATTGCGCCATCTTTTATTTCTTCATCTGACCTATAAAACACACACCAAAAACAGTACTTTAAGCTTACATTCACGTTAGCAGTTAGTTCTCTAGTGTTTTACGTTCTTATGCTACAGTTTTAATGGTATCGAAATAAGACGACGAACTTTTAACTTGCCACAACAACCAATCAGAGAAGCGATGCAAGCAAGAACGTGCAGAATAAGACTGTATTTTTTGTTTTGTTTTAGCTGGTTGTCTGGTGAAGATATTTTTGATCCAAAGCTTGTAGCAGCCGCTTGTTTTGATAGTGTGTTGAAAGTATTGTTCCTGCGTGTATTCTGCATTGACAGCAAATTTATTTTAATCGAAGGGGCAAAGAAACAACTCATTATATCTTTAAAATAGCTCTGATATATTGAAATTAAGCAAACTCTTCAAATACTTTAAATATTGTCTTTGGAGACAGGTATTGTTGTGGAATTCTATAGGCTACAGTCAAGGAATTTCTAAAGAGAAGACATTAATGCTACTATTCTTGTGTTATGATAGCATATAAAGATTTTTCTGCATACTGTCTCAAATAACAACCGAATTGTTTCATGATGTACAATGATAAAGAGGTAATAAGCCTCCAAGTTATCCCAAATTTAATTACTACGTTAGCTTGTTTTTTTCTCCCAAATTAATAGAAACTGATAAAAGATAAAGCTTTGAATTGAGGAAAATAATAATAGATCAAATGTTAATAAATTAAATAAATCTTTCAACAAATGGTAGAAAATTAACAGAAAATTGTTGTTGTTGTTTGTTGTAAAGCACAAAGCTACACAATGGACTATCTGTGCTTTTTTAACGTTATAAGCCTAGATACTTACCAACGAACCACCAGGGGGCTCCATAGAGAAGTTTTATGTTAATAAGTAGTTAATTTAAGAACGTGAGTGTACTACAGTTATACATTTGTTATGCAACATTTATCTATTATTGTAAGATATTTTAGGACATTAGGAATATCACAATATTTTGTCTGATATCAAACACGCGTTATGATTTATAGCTCTTTTCCGCCAGGGGCTGTAGAGATGGGATAACGAACACAACTTCTATGCACTGGTTATTCGAACACAAGATAAGTTCGCGTGAAAGGAAAATTCATTTATGTAATGTAATAGTTTTACAACCGTTTTGATCTGGTCTGGAAATATTTTTAGTACTATTTAACGAAGTTGGAATTATAAGAAAACGTTTCGTAGATGCTAGAATATTTTCTGGATTAATGTAACTTTTCATCAAATATGCCTGAAACATAAAATTACTAACGCTAGCTTTATCGATCTACAATCCTGCACTATGAAGAGTAACAGAAACATGCCAAGTTTATTCCTTTTTTTCATTGTTCTAAGGAAAGTAGAGTGGTAATTATAAACAAATAGATACACAGAATGATAAATAGATAGTTAGACACATACAGATAGGCAGATAAACAGAGGAATATGACAAAACTTTCAATGCTGTTCTGTCAAGTATTTGAATTTCGGAAAATTATAATGACGTAATAAAATCAGAATGACAATGAAGTTCATCTTTTTTTTATCTGCTCCTGATTAGTTGTTATCAATAAAATTTATTTCGTCTCTCAAGTCGGTAAAGCAAACAAAACAACATAAATAGTGATACTTTTAATGTGAGCTTCGTTACTGACATCTTACTAATAAATAACCAATCACCTGATTATCTCCAAGACTAGAGTCTCCTCTGATGCGTCTACAATATTCATTGCTTGGTCATAGGTCAGGCCTCTAACCGGTCGGCCGTTGATACTGTCCACTACATCCCCTTCATATAATTGGCTAAACAGCTTGTTATTGTGTTGTATCTGGAATTGTAAACAACAACAAAATGAATACGTACGTGTTTATAATTGTTACGGAATTTCATTTTTGTGCAACGATTTATATACATGCATACATATTTATGGCCTATGAAACAATAATTACAAATAAAGAAAGAGGCAGCAATAGTAAAGTCAATCTAAGATTCAATTAGACACAAGTCTATTAGATAGGAAATACATGTTATGAAATAAGCCAAAGGCGCTAGTTTGTTTGCGTTGAATTTTGCGCAAAGCTACACGAGAGCTATATGCACCAGCCGTCCCTAATTTAGGAGTGTAAGACTAGGGGAAAGCAGCTAGTCATAATCACCCCCCACCGCCAAATCTTGGGCTACTCTTTTACCAACGAATAGTGGGATTGACCGTCACATTATAACGCCACCAGCATGTTTGATGGGAGGGGGATTCGAACCCGCGACCCTCATATTGCGAGTCAAGCGCCCTAATCACCAGGCCATGCCGTGGCTAAAGACATTGGAAAAATATTCTTTACAAATTAGCATTTTCCTTACCTTACTGAGAATTGTACCTTTAACTTCTCTTTAGTTTGTAGCCTCAATTCTCAGAGAGGCAAGGGAAGAATACACTTTTTTCGTACATCTTTAGAACGTTTCTGAAAGATCGTTGTATACGTTTAACTGTTTGGTCTCATTAGATCTCCTTTTTCCTTTGTTTAAATACTATAACACTATTGTTTACTAAAGTCTGAAGCATATCTCGTACTTTATACTGTAGAAGATCAGTACATACAGCCGAATCCACCAGCACGAGATAGTACTTTTGATCTGTTGGATTACAAAGATAATTTCTTGTGTAAGGATGCATCGTAATGATCTTCAGATCAAGTAAAAAAAAATAATATCAAAAGTTACTCAACGCTATGCTTAAGGACTTTTACTACTAAAAAATTAGGGCGGGTACAGCGCAAATAGTCCATTGTGTAGCTTGCGTTTAACAATAAACAAACAAAAATATATCATAAATGTTTTGTTGTGGATTTATGAAATGAGACTCAGAAATAGGTGTTGAATTCGTGATTTCTAAGCGAGATAATATTTTAACAAAACAGAAAAGCTGCGTCAGAAAAACGACACCATTGTTCTATAATAATAAGAAAATATACAATGTTGAATTATGGTTCAGAGTAACAAAACTAGCTTACAGATCACATTTCTTTATTTCTTACACGAAATACACACAATAACAGAGTTCTTAATTCAATCACTTTAACTGCTCACCGTACCTTCTCTAGAACACCTCAAGCAGGTAAGTGTTAGTAATTATGTTTCTTGAAAGGTAGCGGTAAAAATCTAGTTCATTTAGAACACGGTATATTAATACACATTGAAATTGAAAGCAATTTTTGTGAACTAATATTGATTACCATGTTAAATATATTTTGGTTTTTGACACTAATGTGATTAAATTTCAAAATATTTTGCCAATTACGCCATGAATGATGTTAATGCAGTATAATATAAGAGTGTTTTTGTCCATTATTACATCTATATTAGATACTTTAATATGCAGAAAGACTTTCCGAACATGTAGTAACTGATATGATTTCAATAACCATGCAAATACAATACGTTATTGGTATTTATTTGTTAGTTTTCTGTGTAACACTAACGCGCTACTTGTTAGCCCAAAATTGAGGTTATGTAACTGCTTCTATACATGGAGAGTTCTATTCGTTTACCTGATGTTGAAACGTTCTTGACGACTCATCCCGGCTATATATAATAAACAAGCTAATAAGATTTTATCTATTTGTTATCAGTATTTATATTGTAAAGAAATCGTTCATGTATAGAGCTTTCAGAGTTTTTCAAATATATATCTGCGCATTTACATTTACTACTAAAGCAAAAACATTATTTTATTTAGAATAAAATAAAATTACGCATGGTTATTTTCTATTAGTAAGTTAATTATACAAAGTCGAAAGTGGTAGCCAATTGAATCGAAAGTACTTTTCAGAATGACGTATAAAAACAAAGTAAAATCTAGATGCTAGATTTTGAGCTAATTACTTGGTATACATATAGCAGAGAAAGAAACTTTATAGTGAAAGTTTACAAGAGAGTCTGAACAGTTTAACCAGCTTTAAAAACATAAAAACTTCCTGGGTTAGTGTTGACACTTTTTAAACAGTCATTGATAGGCTGACAGAAACTTTCTCAATACATTGTAATTATATGCTGTCATGCTGTGAATTATCTTAAAATATTCAATGTTAGTATAGAATTTGAAAAGAATTTTAAGAAATGTTTTTGAATAATTTAGAAGGTGTATTTTGAGGAGTTTACTAGGGCTTGTGCCAATAACCTTGCGTGCTTCACTGCGTGTTTAACATCTTAATAATACATCAATTTCATGTCCTTCTAAAAAGAAAAGCTTAAAAATGCACGTTTTTTGAATAATGAACTCAGAAGTATGTGCTCTTTAGCATCCTGCCAATGTTTCTAGGGGAACAACATTGTAAATCCTGCTTATTCACCAAACTCCAATTAGTTAAGAGTTTCATCTGGCTATACCCCTCGTTTCTCGGGCCACGATATTGGCAGGGTGCTAAAGACTACATACCAATTCATTAGTCAAAAAAAGTTCATTTTTAAACTTTGAAATCATGTTCGGAAAGTCTTTCTACATATTAAAGTATCTAATATAGATGTAATAATGGACAAAAACACTCTTATATTAACATCACTACATTAACATCACTTATGGCGTAATTGACAAAATATTTTGAAATTTAATAACATTAGTGTTTGTTTGAAATTAAGCACAAAGCTACACAATGGGCTATCTGTGCTCTGCCCATCACGGGTATCGAAAACCGGTTTCTAGCGTTGTAAGTCCGCAGACATACCGCTGTGTCACTGGGGAGCCACATTAGTGTCAGAAACCAAAATATATTTAACATGGTAATCAATATTAGTTCACAAAAATTGCTTTCAATTTCATTGTGTATTAATATACCGTGTTCTAAATGAACTGGAATTTTACCGCTACCTTTCAAGAAATATAATTACTAACACTTACCTGCTTGAGGTGTTCTAGGGAAGGTATGATGAGCAGTTAAAGTGACTGAATTAAGAACTCTGTTATTGTGTGTAATGAGTGTAAAAACAAACAAATCAGATCTGTAAGCTAGTTTTGTTACTCTGAACTATAATTCAACATTTTCTTATTATTACAGAACAATGGTTTCGTTTTTCTGATGTGGCTTTCTCTGCTTGAGAAACGAGAAGGATGGCCAGATGGATCTCTTAGGTAACAGAAGTTTGGTGAATAAGCAGTACCTATAATGTTGTGGCTCGAGAAACGGGACAGGGGTAATCATATGGAACTCTGTGTTAACTGAACATTATCAAATAAGCAGGATTCACATTGTTGTGACCTGAGAACCAAGGAAGGTTGGAGGTAACCAGATGGAAGGTGGTATTAACTAAAGTTTGCTGAGCTAGCAGAATTCACAGAGTGGTGGTCTAAGAAATGAGAGTTTTAACGAGATGGAATTCAAAATTTGCCGAATAAGCAGTATTCACATTGTAGTGGCCAGAGAAACGAGGGGGCAATAACCAGATGGAACTCGGAATGAGCTGAAGTTTGCTGAATAAGCAGGATTCACAACAACTTTTAGTTATTTACAGGTCGGAGCTGCTTACTTTAAACTTTTCAGACTGGAATCTATTAATGATAGAGGTTGAATATCGAAACTTTTCATTTTATTGTTTTTGCGAATCATTGTGAATTCGTAGGCTAACTCACATTATCATGACGTAGAAAAGTCTGTTTCAAGCTTTTGGGTGTCTTGTGTAATGATTAAAACCAACTGTCACGGCTTATGTCATTTCAGAGGCCTGTAGTGAGAAAGGAGGTATGTAGAAGGTAACACGACTGTAAACATTTGTTTGCAGTACAGCTTCAGCACCCAATAGCTAAAAGAACGTATCACGAAATGTGTGTAAAATGTCAATTCTGGAAGAAAGACACAATTGATGTTTTGGTAAGTGTTGATTGCGACATATGTGAACCTTTCAATGAGAGTTAAATGTGACACACGTGGATCTGGACGATATTTAGATGTGACACTTTTCACTTCATAATAAACTTTTATGTTACCAGATAACAGAATAATGCTTTCTGTATTTAAGGAAATAAATACAAATAGGAAGACATTTGAGTTTCGTGGTCATGAAGCATAGTATAATAAGACAGAAAAAAAAGACAAAAAAAAAGCACTAGAACAAAAGAGCTGGGATTAGTTTGCTAGCTTTGGTAAATAATTAATATGTTTTGCTAGATAACCATCAGAGGGCTTGAAAATTTGGGCTTAGGTGTCGTTAGCCTAATTATAAATACAACCAATCAATATATTTTGGTGGATAAACTTGAGAGGGCGTGAAAAGTTGGACTGACATAACTATCCTAAGCTATAGTTTATCAGTATGTTTTACTGTAGGGCGTGAAAACCAGGATTTGTTGGAAAACTTAATTACAAATATGTTATTATATTTTGATTCAATGCGGTATGAAGGATTGTATTGCTCCCAAAGTTTAGTTGTAAAGGTCGAGGTAACAAAAACAACAACAACAACAACAAAAAAAAAAAGGATTTGCTTTTCGGAGAGTGTTTTACCTTACGATATTTAAAAAAATCAGTTGCGCTGACAGAGGTTTTTTTAGTGAAGCCTGAAGATACTTTTAAGACTACAATAACTTTTCCTGTGACTCCTAATCCCTGAGATAACACAATAAAGACAATATAATGTGTCTAAAACTCTGGAAGTTACAGTTGCACATCTTAAAGGTAGTAGAAATGCTGAAGACTCAGAAGTTTGCAGTTTTATGAGAAAATCGATGTTTGACTTTAAATAGCTTTCCTTGGGTAACCAAAACAAGAATAGAAACTCTATAAAAAGTTAAATAATAGAAGCACGACGGAGTACTAATTGCTAGAGAATCCACAGTGTCTGATTAATGGCTAAACCCTAAGAGAAACAAGTCGCCCTAAAATATCTAAACGAAATGTAAAACTTTGAAATGTTTGTTGTTTAGTTCGATAACAGAAGATATTATTGTTTTTATTAGCGCCTAACAAGACAAAACCACTCTTGACATCAAATTAAACTATTTTATTAACAACCACTTCTGTTTGTTTCCAGAAACTATGTCCGCCTCTTTACCAAAACAACCGCATGTCTGTTTTACAAGGTAACTATAACTCACGCGTCTACTCTTTCAAACCTAAAGACCACCAAAACACACAACCACAAAATAACGTAATAAATGATGCATGAAACCAACAAGTTTCAGCACTAGACTTTATTTACTTGGCCAACTTCCAAGAAGTCAACCCCCCCATCTCAAACCTCGTTTTTTTTTTGGCACGTCTTCCATTAGAAAGTTTATCCACTGAATAAGGTCTTTCTGGAGATTTATGAGGGTAGAGAAAGTTTCTTTTTTTGCACAGGTTTAGGCAGAAAATATAGAGGGCTGCATTACTGTTTTCTTTTTCTTCTTAATCTCGTTTTCTATGTTTCAAACATGGAAACATTTTTTCGTCTCTCTGTATTATTCATCCCCCGATGGGACAACGGTAAATTAACAGAGTTATAACGCTAAAATCCGCGGTTCGACCCCCCCTCCCGCGGTGGACTCAATATACAGACCAATGGGGTTTTGTTCAGGAAAACAAACTTCATATTATTCTGTACTTAAAGGCAGGAAAACATTTCACATCCTTATATTTCAAAGTCATCATTTCTAGATTTTTTAATGAGTATAAAATTATGTGTCTGAAGCTGAACTTATAAAATGATAACTATGAAATATTAAAGGTTAAGTTGGTAGTTCATGTTTTATTCTTTATCAGGAAAACATTGGAGCAAAATATGTTCCAGATTTCAGTTTTATTTTCTATATTATATTAATATCTACGCACTAATTGAGTATGCCCGTGTGTAAAACAAATAAAAAAAAAGGAAGAAAGAGAGAGAGAGAGAAAAAATTCATCAGTTTTAAATTCTGAAATTCTCTACCTTCTACTCAATTTGTCAAAGGTTTGAGTGAATAGCAGTCACTGTGACCTAATCCTTAAACTTCTTGACAACCTTACCCTAAAAGTATTTTAAACAGCTTGTTTGCTGAATAATTCACAGGAATAGATTAGTAGTATCAGTGCTACTATTCTTCAAATCCTATATAAATACACGTTCTCTATGCAGAGCAAAAGACAACTCGCCGTTCTTCTTAATAACCTTCTCATCAGTTATGTTTTGCATACATTCTTTAAGGACGTAAACTTCTTGAAAAATCTTACCCATTAGATAAGAATAAATTATTTTATTCGTATTAATTTTTAAATAACCGTCTTTATGAGTTATATTTTGCTCACGGTTTATAAAGATGTGAACTTTCTGAAAATCATTTGGGCTAAATGATATTTTCTCTTCTCAATAAGAACAAAACCAGTTTTATTTTGCTATTTTTCTTTGAATCTTTCCCTGCCACGATTATAAATAGACAACACTCCCCACTGCCTGGTTTATTTTCGAATGCAGATTGAAACACGTGGTGCTGTATAATTATTTATATCCTGCTTATTACTTGACATATCAACATGAATACTTTTCGAGACTGAAATATTTCACTGATAGTTATGTTTTCAGACAGTAAGAAATATTAAAAGTAAAATAATAATTTGTGCATTTATTTCTAAAATTTACAAATCAATAAGCAACAACTGTTAATTCTTAATCAACTGTAAAATTACTCGTTACATTTTTACTAGAGCTTTTCTTTAACTTGTTACTAATTTTGCTTGTTATATTCGTCCTAAAACTTTTTGTTAACTTGTTACTGTTCCTCCTTGTAACCATCTTACTGTTCCTCCTTACTAACCATCTTACTAACTTCCCTCGTAACCTTTACACTAGCTTTGCTTGTAACTATCCTGTTAACGTTACTTGCGATTTTTCCCTAACCTTACTCTGTGACCCTATTTCTAACCTTACTCGTAATCTTCCTACTAAATTTAGTTGTAACCACATTTCTAAGTTTACTAGAGACATTTTTGCTAATCTTATGTGGGCTATCTTACTCTTGACTTTAATATTTTTACTTGTAATCATCTTACTAAACTTATTTATTACTAACTTTACTAGTGACATTCTTACTAATTTTACTAACCTTAAATGTGACTTACTCACTAAATCTGTAATTATCTTATTACGACCTTTTCCTAACATACTCATGATCATCTACTAATTTTGTATTTGACAATCTTACAAATCTTACCTATGACTTTGTTCTAACCTTACTAGCTTCACCTTTTCATGAAATATTTTTATTGAAATTATAAGTATTATTCTTACTAACATTACCTGTGATTTTTCTAAACTTATTGATGACCTTTCTTGCTAACTCATTTGTAACTATTTTTTTAAACCTTACCCATGACCTTCATAATAACTTTACTATGGTCATCTTAATAATCTTACTTGACACTTCTTTCAGTTAATCAGTCATGCGAGTCCGCCAGTTTTTTATGCGTCCTCTATTTTGATTTTTCTTCTTCTCGCTGATTTGCCCTGTGTCAGGTCCTTTAGATGTCATTGCAGTCCTCTCCTTCTCGCCTTCTCTCTCACGCCATCTAACCACCTTATTTTTTGGCCTACCTCTTAGTCTCTTTCCATGGAATTGCTATCTCTTCATCTTTTTTAAGAAACTTTCTTCTTCCATCGTCTATACATATCTAGTTTAGATCAAATACCGTTCCTCTGCCATTTTACTGAATTTCCTTTATACAATAATTTTTTCTTACGTATGTGTTTGTCGCCCTCTGTTGCCAACTTTTTCTTAGAAACCATCTTAGGCATCTACGGAAACGATCCAATCTCTGTCCCTGCTGTTTTGTCCAAATTTCTGCCCCAAACAGTGCCACTAATGCTACTACATATGTTCTTGGTCGTTACGCTGACACCTCTTCGTTTCCACATTCAAGGTATTAAACATTACTTCTGCTAGTATCCGCCGCTCTTTTACATCACTCACACTTTTCTTTACTAACTCATTTTCCAAATACACAAAACGGTAAACTTTCTCAACCCTTTCATTTCCAGGTTCAAAAACCTTCTCTGCATATATCCTATTCCTTGTAAATTTCACCAATTCTGACTTGATACATTCATTTTCCCGCCGAATTTTACAGATTCATGTCAGAAATTAATAGGTAGAGTGGTTAGTGCCATGATAGATAATGCAAGCAATGCTATATAGTCTTTCAATGTTCTAGGTCTCGGATCATGGTGTTTTCCATTCTTACACCTTTTTCTCGTTGAGCTTTTTTGTCCATTTATGTGCATTACGTGGGTCAGAACAACATTTAATACATCACTGTCTTCCGCTAGTCTTTACTTCAAACCAGTCTAACCTTTTTTCTGTCATCTTCACACACGCTCTAGTGCCTCGATACCAGCTTAAGGTAAGTTGTACAATCTGAGCTCGTATTTTCTAGTTTAGCTTATTAGCACGCAACACAGTTCTTCTTTTTTCCATCCCAAGTCATATGCTTGTTTGAGATCAACAATGTGGATATACAGATCTTGTGCCAACTTATATTTCTTTTTATCATATGCCTGATTGTGAATGCCTGGTCGCAGCATCACCTCATTCCTCTAAAATATATCTGGTTGTTTCACAGTTCCCTCTCCATGATGCCAGTTATTCTGGTGAACATGACTTCTGCGAAAAGTTTGCCCGCTATACTTACTAAACTTCACTCTCTTACATCATTGCTTTCTTTTCTGTTATTTATCTTGTGTAAATGCACGATAACAGTCTTGCTTTAATCATCCGGTGCTATTTTTATTCCTCCACACAGCCTGTATCACTCCGCTTAGCTATTTCGTTAATTCCTCTCACCAAACTTATAAAGCTCTACAAGCAAATTATGAACTCCTGACGTCTTGTCATTCGTCATCTGTTCTATGGCTTTCTTAACTTCTTCTTTCTTCACTTGAATTCCTCTCAAGGTCTACATCTACTACCCGAGTGTCTCCAATCCATTGTGGGGTTATTATTTCCTCAAAAGGAGGCCAAAGGCCGCCTGGAGGGGTCACCTGTTTTAGCCACTAGCACCATTATACAGTAGTGTATTGCCTGCCAGTGAGTCAGTAGACACTAAAATGACGTCACATAAGGATTGCTTAACGTTATAATTTGTACCATTGTGACATCAGTAAAACGTGCTCTTGCCATGAATCACGAGAAGAATTATGCACTCTGTAGGTTACCATACAGCATAATATATGCAAGAAATAAAAATATTTGTTACTCTTAATCTTGATTTTATTTACTCTTAAAACAGAACACTTTCGGGGACCCCGTGGAAGTACATCTAGTATTCACATGTTGAGACTCTTCGTGGTTTAGCAATGTGTCGAAATGTTCTTTCAACACTTGATGTTTACTGTTTTTTTCGCTAATGTTTCTTACTAAGATAACACTTGACCTTTTTACTAATCCTACTTGTAACCATTTTTCACTTTTACTTGTGACAGTCTCAACAACATAGCACTTGACCTTTTTACTAATCCTACTTGTAACCATCTTTCTACTCTTACTTGCGACAGTCTCATTAAGATAGCACTTGACAGTCTTACTAAGATAACATGTGATATTTTTACTAATCCTACTTGTAACCATCTTTCTACTCTTACTTGTGACAGTCTTACTAAGATAACACGAGACCTTTTAGCAATCCTACTTGTAACCATCTTTCTACTCTTACTTGTGACAGTCTTACTAAGATAACACGAGACCTTTTAGCAATCCTACTTGTAACCATCTTTCTATTCTTACTTGTGACAGCCTTACTAAGCTAACACGAGACCATTTTACTAATCCTACTTGTAACCATCTTACCACCTTTATTTGTGACTTTTCTACTAACTTTGCTTGTAACTATCCTATTAATATTACTCGTAAACGTTTTACTAACCTTACTCTGTTTTACTTAATTTATTTGCAACTATCTTACCTTTGTTAATATTAGTCATGACAATCTTACCAATGTTTCGTGTATTAACCCTACAAGTGAACTTATTATTAACCTTACTTGTGACTATCTTACTAATTAAACTCATGGGCATCTTACCATTCTTACTCGTGACTTTCTTACTAACCTTACCTGTGACATTCTGGCTAACTTTATTTATGATGGTAATAATCTTACTCTCTACATTATTTGTATTTGTTACATTCCTAGTAATTAAAAAATTACCCACGAAATGCTCACTACTCTTACTTGTGACCGTTTTAGAAACTTGACCTGCTACCTTCTTGCTAAAATTACTAGTAACTGTCTTGAAAATCTGAAATTATTAGTAACATTACTTGTGGACAACGTTTTGATTCACACATTGCTCAGAGAAAGATCTTACTATGGAAACAATTTACTTTACCAAAATTCACACACACAAAAAATGAAGATCACAAACAGTACCCCTGATAATATTTCTTTTATGTATTTAGAATATTATAGCTATAACTGTTTGATAGTAATTTGGCTTTCTATAACAATATTGGTTTTTGCGAAATATGTAATTTTCTTCTGTGTCGTTATAATGTAAGATATTTAAAAAAATCTGTAGACACAGAAGAAAATGTATAATGTTATACATGACAGTCTTACTTTAAATTAGTGGCTTATGTAGATTGTATTATATTTAATTTGAAAAGATTAATGCTGAGCCTTATATATCTTAGAGGTATTTTACCTGATGAATTGTTAATGGGCGCCCAGTTTTTGCTCCGCCTTGTAACTGGAAACCCCACGGACTTCCTCCTACCAAGCGGATCATCTGTCTTTTTGACATAATGAAAGCAATCTTTTTTTATTCAACATGCGCACAACGTACCCACACCAGATATTCGTTAACGTTTCTCTTTAAATTTCGATTTAGGTTTTTCGATTTTGTAGCTCAACGTGTCTGAACAACGTGTCCTATTGAACTTCTTCGCAATTTGGACGTCTGATTACAATGACTGTGAACCTGTTACTTCTTTCACATCCGAAAACGTCTAAGATTACCCAAAATTCCGCAGTATTCTATCTCTCAAAAATTGCTTAAGCTCTCCCATTTCAACCTGTACCTTTCGTTTCTGAGAGGCCTTGGTTGTTGTTTTTTCATTTTACTTTGCCTGGATTTAGTCATGCGCACCTTCGTTTCACTACAAGGTACAGCTATGCATAGGTTTTTTTAGACGCTAAAATTAGAAAAAAAATCCTCCATAAAAACAAACAATGTAGTGTTGTATTTGGCACAAGATAGAAGAAGAAAACCAGTCAGCAAAATCCTGTAGCAGTGGATTTACTTGACGTAACAAGACCGATCTATCCTGAAAGAGGATGTTTAAATCTAGTTATTTCTTATTATTATTAAAAAAAAATAGAATGATTTGTTGGTAGTAAGTTATCATAAGGTATATTCTAATACTTTAACCACTTTGAACTTTGAACAAAACTCTTAACAGAGGTCATTAGAAAAAGCAACAACAACAACGTGGATCAAAATAGTATGTGAAGATACATTTTACCATTTTCGACACATTTTGTATTTACTATGTGCACTAGAAAGACGGTACTCACCAATTTCTTTATACATTTGGTCATTTTACAACTTATAAGCTATTATTTTAGTTATTGTTTCTGTATAATTATATGGCAATGTTTCCAACTAGTGATAAGAAGAGTTTTCAGTTGTTTAAAACTGTAAGAACGCAGGAATAAGGATTCACAATAGAGAGCATAGTGGGAAGGTTATGGATGAACTGGGAGATAACTGGTCTGTAAACTAAACAACCTGGAGCAAGATAGTAAAAGAACAGCTACATCATATAATGACCACTACCTGCACAATGTGTCCATTAAGAATCACCAATCTATTGTCCGTGGACTCGATATTGAATTTAGGACAGCAATTTCAATTATTACTAGTGACCAAACGATAACGAACATACTTTATAAGCCTTGTTATGTTAGAAAAGAATTGTTTCAGCCCCACAACTGATCGCATAGCTCGTTTGAGATTTGCTGATATGGCTAAATTGCCAGAGATGTCATTGGGTGTTCATACTCTTCATAGGGGAGATAAGATGTCTATCTCTTATCGACAAGTTCCTGTTGGGTGGGAAAGAGGAGAACGACATGGTAATTTTGATGATTGCTTAATTTTGGTGTAGGAAGACACCTTTATGAATGAGCGTACAGATTGTATCGTATTTTTGAGAGACATATCTACAGCTCAACGATATATATATATAGGGGAGACCGGGGCTAGTTGTTACAGGGGCAAGTCGATACAGTGCTTCTAGCTCTTCTTGAGATTAATAGACGACGATTGTTCATGGACCATCGAACACGTGTTGCGCAACCTTTGTTTTAATGGCGGTATGAATAGGATCAGTCACGAAATAAAAAAGGTATGAACATTTTCTGTTTTTGCATACCTAAACTAAAAAAAATGTCTAGGAAATATCTATTTACTCTTTATATACTGTGTTTTGATACTGTTCTTATTAATTGTAGACTTCGATAGTTAATACCTCTTAATATACGATAACATTGAGTTATGTTGTTTGACGCTGAATTAGTATGGAGACATTGTTATACCCCATGTCGATATGGGGCATGTTGTTACAGCATGTAATAACATGCCCCAAGGTTGTAACAACATGCCCCAAAGTTCATCAAAAAGGTGTAAAGCAAGTGGGGGCGATAACCTCGGGTGAAAGAGGTACACTTGTGACAATTCTTACTGCAGTCAATGCATTAGGAAACAGTGTTCCTTGTATGTTTACACTTGTACAGCAGACTAA
>NW_013666413.1:150669-162208 GCF_000517525.1 Limulus polyphemus
GTATAACAACATGCCCCACCTTGACTTTACTTCAAAATATTTACAAAATCTTTTATGTAACCAATTTTGTTCAATTTTGAATACATAATTTTGATAAACTACATATTTATCTTTCACTTTCATTCAGTTTCAATGTATGATTCTGGTTATTTCGCTAGATATTGGACTTTTTCTAAAAATCGTAACAACTAGCCCCGGTTTCCCCTATATATATATATATGTGGTATCGAGCCAAGCTAAATACTACGATCTTTCGCTGACCATACTATACACTGATGTAGGATATTGCCAGATTTGACACTGCCAGATTTTTTAAATAAATTGTCTTGAACAAGAAACTATAGAGGTTATGGATTGGCGAACATGAAGTTTGATCTACCTCCTATAGAATTCCTCTCGAATCTCCTATAGAACTCTTCTAGAATCTCCTCTAGAACACCTCTCGAATCTCCTATAGAACTCCGCTAGAATATCTTCTAGAATTCCTCTAGAATCTCTTCTAGAACTCCTCTCGAATCTCCTATAGAACTGCTCTAGAATATCTTCTAGAATCTCCTCTAGAACTCCTCTAGAATATCTTCTAGAATCTCCTCTAGAACTCTTCTAGAATCTCCTCTAGAATATCTTCTAGAATCTCCTCTAGAACTCCTCTAGAACTCTCTAGAATCTCCTCTAGAACTCTTCTACAATCTCCTCTAGAACTCCTCTAGAATCTCCTCTAGAACTCCTCTCGAATCTCTTAGAGGAGTTCTAGAGGAGATTCTAGAAGAGTTCTAGAGGAGATTCTGGAAGAGTTCTAGAGAATCCCCTCTAGAACTCTTCCAGAATCTCCTCTAGAACTCTTCTAGAATCTCCTCTAGAACTCCTCTAGAATCTCCCCTAGAACTCCTCTAGAATCCCCTCTAGAACTCTTCCAGAATCTCCTCTAGAACTCTTCCAGAATCTCCTCTAGAACTCTTCTAGAATCTCCTCTAGAACTCCTCTCGTATCTCCTCTAGAACTCTTCTAGAATCTCCTCTAGAACTCTTCTAGAATCTTCTCTAGAACTCGTCTAGAATCTCCTCGGAATTCGTGCACTTCAACTTTTTAGTTCACCACGTGATGTCAGAAAACTTAGCGAAGATTTGGCTAAGAATGATGGGACAGTATTTCCCATAATATCGTCTGTTTATTAATCAGAAGCATACCTCATGGATACTAAAACTATATCCATGTTGGAGAGAGGTAAATTTGTTTCTGAATATCTTTTTGTCAAATGTGACTCCTTCAGTTAATGTAGTGGGATTCTTACTTCAAGAACAACCCTAAGTTAACTCTAATTGCTGCTTTAAAACTGTTCACGGAGGAGGAGGAAGAAGAGGCTTCCGAAAAAAAAAACGTTGTCGTATGTCAACAAACCGATTTTCAGGCTGTGAAGTTTGACTCGTTAGTAATCTGTCTAAAAGCGACTCTATCCGTTCTAATCAGCGTGTTTGCCCTGATTAGTCACAATTTGTTGAAATACTTTGTCTTCCAGTCATGTGCTTAAACTTTACTCTTCCCTTACCAGCCTGTTGATCGTCGTGTTTAAGAACAATTTACAGTAAAAAAGGCTAGATGGCGATATATATTACACATCAACTTAACTTTGAATGTATATATGAGTTTGGTTGGAATTTAGCGCAAAGCCACACGAGGGCTTTCTGCGCTAGCCATCCTAATTTAGTAGTGATAGACTAGAAGAAAGGCTGCTAGTCAACACTAGCCGCTGCAAACTCTTGGGCTACTTTTTTACCAATGTGACGGTGAAATTGACCGTCACATTATAATGTCTCTACGGCTGAAAGGATGAGCATGTTCGGTGACGGGGATTTGAATCCGCGACCCTCAGATTGCAAGTTGAACGCTCTAACCACCAGGTTATGCCAAGTGCAAGTATGAGATGAGATAACTTTATATCACTAGAATAACTACAATTTTAAATAGAATATAAAATTGAGCTTACTGAAAAAAAAAGAAAGTTACATGAGAGTTATATGTATGCTAGCCGTCTCTAAATAAAGTGGTAGATTAGAGAGCAGAAAGGTAGTCAACACCGCCCACTGCCGTGAGGGAAATATAATGCGACGAGATTCGAATCCGCGATCCAGCGATTGCAGGTCGTGCGCCCTAACCACCAGGTCACGTTAATATCTAGGCCACGCCCAACCTCGAAATTTTCGAGGAAATTTTGCTTGTTTTGAATTTCTCGCAAAGCTACACGAGGACTATCTGTGCTAGCCGTCCCTAATTTAGCAGTGTAAAACAAGAGGGAAGGCAGCTAGTCATCACCACCCACCGCCAACTCTTGGGCTACTATTTTACCAACGAATAGGAAAATTGACCGTCACATTATAACGCCCCCACGGCTGAAAGGGCGAGCATGTTTGGGGTGACGGGGATTCGAAATCGCGGCCCTCAGATTGCGAGTCAAGCGCCCTAATCACCCGGCCATGCCGTGGCCAAAGGCAGTGGAAAAATATTCTTTACAAATTAGCATTTTCCTTATTAAGAATTGGACCTTTAGCTTCTCTACATAAGACCAGTCGTAGAATATGCCTGTATAACATGGATAAATGTATCAAAAACACAAATCAACCAACTATATGAAATACAAAACTATATTTTAACGAAAGCATATAGAGTCCCACGATCAACAAATTCAGAATTTCTACACAACTATTCAAAAATGCCAACTCTATCAGATAGACTTATGGATAACTCGCTTCAATATTATATGAAAAGTATTAATAAAAATGAACTGATGAGCAAAATAGAAAGTTACATAATACATAATGAATCAAGCCCTAAGTATCTCTCCCCTCTAAACATCATAAATAAGAATCTTACAGGCCAAACAGCGCTAGGCTACTGAATCCTAGACAGAAACGTATCTAAAAGGGTTTTGTATGTTTGTTTGTTTTTGAATTTCGCGCAAAGCTACACGAAGTCTATCTGCACTAGCCGTCCCTAATTTAGCAGTGTAAGACTAGAAGGAAGGTAGCTAGTCATCACCACACACCGCCAACTCTTGGGCTACTCTTTTACCAACGAATAGTGGGATTGACCGTCACATTATAACGCCCCCACGGCTGAAAGGGCGAGCATGTTTGGTGTGAGAGGGATAGGTTTTGTATGTAAAAATCGGATTATGTGTGTGTGTGTGTATATGGTAAGTGGAACTGTATTGTGAACACGGACTAATAGTGCGATCATGCATAAGTGAAGCTAGTAAAAATATACAAGTTAATATTACCCAACGAATTGGATGTGGTACGAAAAGGGTATGTTAATTACAAATGCGGACAACGGACAAAATTTAACATACTGTGAGTAATGCAACAACAAAGTAACAAGGGATATTACCTAGAATTCAGTAACAGTGCAAACAAAATAACAATTCCAGAAAAGGAGGAAGAAGTCTATATCGAACCTGCCCCTTCCTGGTCCAAAACATGGACCGAATCCAGATGAAGAATAATATTATGTTTTTGCTTAGTTGTAAGGCATTTAACAATATAAGTATCAATAGATGGCAACACGATCGACGTACATTTATCTTTATTCATGTGGTCAGCACGAAATGATTGGGAAGAAGATGGGAGACGCATACAACCCACAACTTTGAAAGTTGACCTGGTATATAAAAACATAAGCGAAATACATTTATGAAAAATATACTCGACTGCAGTTGACACTGAAACCATATATGCTTATTATATGACATCATTAGACATCACAGTTAAAAGTTTGAGTTTTATGTCAGAGCTTATTCATTCACTTACCACGAAAAAGATTGTTATAAATGCCCAGTTTTAATACTTGAGCTGCAGCAAAAAGCAACATAATCAGTATTATATGATGTACGTCTCTAGATATATGCTTTGTGCTGCTGTCGCTTCCTACTTAGTTTGAAGTCTGTTATTGAATTTACTTACATAGGTATTCGTGTATCTTTAAGAAAAAATGAAACTTACTCTGTTTCAAAGTCATCTTGCAGCGCTACTTATGGTCATTTTTTTCATCGATGTGTTTCGCATATGTGTTGATACATAAATCTATATCAACTTGTATAGTTGTAGGTCGCATGGTTCTCCTACCATCTACAGTACTAGAAGCTTCATATGTTTGACTTCCAACAACAGATGGCGTACAACACAGTTTTTAAATAGCAACTTCGAGTGACATTTGTTTTGAATAACATGTTGTACTTCTAAAATTCTTATCGCAGAAGGTTGAAAAGGTGCAAACTAAGTTTTATTGTGTTTTACGCACCAAGTGTTACATTTCAAAGTAGAAATTATCCATTTGGACCATACATAGTACACGATAAAGTAAGATAATCACTGTCTAACGACTGCAGTTAAGAACTTCGAGTCGCAGTTCTTCTGTTACATATAGTCCTGACCTTACATCTTGTACCTTTTACTTCTTTGCTTTCTGAAGGACGGTCTTAGTGGATAACATTTCTATACGACTGACGTTCTTAAAGGAACCATGAAATAATCAGATTCGTAACATCACGCCTGCACCAAATTATGTCGAAGCTCACGAACAGGAAACATTGGGGGTATTCCATAGTACAGTGGCTATTGCTGGGGAACAATGTCTGGTCGCTCACATTCTTAGTATCAGTTGTATACATTTATTGGTTTCAATCTGAAACAGTTAGGCTGCTGGAAAAGATGTCCCCTTTCTTTCTGAATATCCCTTGTACCGTAAAGAACGATCTTATAAAGCTATCTTTTCTGTCAGCTTTTATCATACTACACTTCCTTCTCTTTTTATTCTGTTGTTCACTACAGTTCAGACACACTTATATATAATAGATACGTATAAAAGATACTAAAATAAAAAAGCACAAGCTCAAGATATACTTTTCATTTCAATAGTATAAACGCTTCTGCAACACTAAAGCTGTTTTTCGTCCAACAACGGTTCTATTAAAGTATCCAACTAACGAAAAATGTCTTTGAAAATAACTTTACAATATGAAACATAAATATATGAAATATCAATATAGGTGGAAATAAATAAAATCGTTATTGGTCGAAGGTGGCCCGGCATGGCCATGTGGTTAGGGCGCTCGACATGCAATGTGATGGTCGCGAGTTCGAATCCCCGTCCCGCCAAACATGCTCAGCCTTTCAGCCGTGGGGGCGTTATAATGTGACGGTCAATTCCACTATTGCTAAATTAGGGATGGCAAGCGCAGATGGCCCTCGTGTAGCTTTGCGCGAAATTAAAAAACAAACAAACAAACTATTGGATCAACTTTAATGTCGTGAAAAGAAAAATTAAACCTTGAGCTCGTGCCTCTTTATTTTGTTATCTTAGTTAAACGCTTAAGTGGATTTCAAACATATTTTAAATCTAAACTTCTGTTACTTACAAATAACAAAATTTGTAGTGATGGCTTTATTCGTCACCCTTACAGCAAACCATTGTCAAATTCAAGAGTAAAATTGAAAGTATTACCTACAACTAGCGTAAAAAAAGATTCAAATTTGGATATCATTTTCTAAAAGTTGTTTTGAAATAATCTCGTAACTTAATGAATGACAAATAGAAACTGGTATTTAAAGCCACCCTCAAGATGAAGAAAATAATACAAGAAACAACACTAAGAATACACTTAAAATACAAAAAAAAAGTTGGAAGAAAACACTTCACAAAAGAAAAATTACAGTAGAAATTAAGAATTTAGCCGAGATTTATAACAGAAATCTTTTGAAGAACCTACTAGTAATGTCTATAAAACTTCAAGAAAAAGGAAAGCCTTCAATCGCTCAAGTAGAAAACAGAAATCAGACTTGAATTAGAAAAGAGTGGAAATTAGGGCTTTGGAATCAAGAAGCTTTCATTACGAGAAACAAAACGACCAAACTTATAGTATCATTTCAAGTTCATTAAATCCATTAGAGATAATCGAATAATTCGTTAAAAAATGGCAGGCAGAATCAAAATGGAAAAGGAAAAATAGTGAAAGAATTTGGGAGAAAACGCATTAAATATATATATTTATATATATAATAAATCAAAAATTCATCACACCTAGGAAAATAAAACAAAAGAAGTCGCTAACTTGGGATCTTTCGTACATACAACCAAGTTATTCATACAATAATTATAAAAAAATTAAACCACAGAAACCTTCTATGAAGAAACAACTACTTTATATAAAAAGCAACAGAAAGGGAAGAAAGACAGAAGGAAATGAAGTGTCTCCTACAGTTAACCTTGTTACTCTCATGCTAGAGGAAGCGGAAATAAAAGATCTAAATATTCCTCATTCCAGTCCAAGAACGCCAGTAACAAAGAAATCTCATTCTGATAAAAAAAAGGGCGAGAGAACTTAACTAAGGAATTATAACGGTGATTGTTTGTTTGTTTTGAATTTCGCGCAAAGCTACACGAGGGCTATATGCGCTAGTCGTCCCTAATTTAGCAGTATAAGACTAGAGGGAAGGCAGCTAGTCATCACCACCAACTCTTGGGCTACTATTTTACCGTCACATTATAACGCCCCTACGGCTAGAAGGGCGAGCATGTTTGGTGTGACAGGGATTCGAACCCGCGACCCGCAGATTGCGAGTTGAGCGCCCTAACCACCTGGCCATACCAGTGCCATATAACAGTGATGCAATTTAAAATAAATCTGAAGTTAAATAATGAAACAAAGAAAGAAAAATTACTTTAAATATTTTTATTATGACTGAAATCGATTTTAAAGATAACGAATTTGTAAAGGTCTATTTTATTATCCAGTTAATAATGTAAATGAAAATAAAACTATTATAAATACAAAATGAAGCTAAAACAGTGATCGGTTTCGATCAATAAAAATATGAAACCGAAAGTTTCTTTTTATATTGTTGCTTTTCTTTAGAATTTTCGCGCCAAGCTACGCGAGGGCTATCTTTGACCAGCTGTTGTCCCTTATTTTAAAAGTATAGACTAAAGAGAAGGTGGTTAGTCAACAGTAAAAATTATATTTCGATGTTTGTTTAATTTATCGAAATATAACTGACATTTTGTTTAATCATTCACCACTTTTGAGATGAATGACTAGTAAAAGCAATTAGATACATAAACATCTAATGGAAATGAGTAAAAAAAAAACAACAACAAATGTTCCTAAGGACGACGGTAAAAGAAATGATGATTGGAAGACACATTAGAATGCGTTTTGTTGTTGTTTTTTTATGACAAGCATAAGTTTAAAAGTGACATTTTCTGAATTTTCATTAATATTTTCGATGTGATAAAACAACTAGTAATGATTTCCTATACTTTTGCACTTAATGATATTGATATCGGAAGATAGTAGAATTGATATAATAGAAACTTTTGGATATTAAGTATCTGCTATATATTTTCTCTCATGCTCTGGACACGCTGAGGATTAGGAACGAAATTTATCTAATCTGTATTAAATCCAGGACAGTAGTTAAAATTATTATCTATACAGGACGCTGCTACGTCACCCTACGTCAAATAATGAGAGATATAATGTTCAAGACTCAGAAGTGTCAAATTATTATATTAGTCATTGGCCGAGAAAGCATATTCTAAAAATGTAAATAAAGAGCAAACAGATAAAGTAACGTAGAACCGTGAAAATAATTAATGAAACAATAAGTAAAATGGGTATAAAATGTAAATATTATGGGATTTCTCTCCCCTTCCATTGTACAAAAATGAACCTGTTGATATTTAACATTGCGATTGTCTGTAATTCAACCAATCAGACGGTACCACACCAGCACAAAGCCTATTAACGTACACGCAGATATACTAATCCCAACATTAGTGTGGTAAATGTATTTCTGATTCCCAGGAGAGAAATATTTCATGACATTTGTGTGGAAATCAAAGTCCTGGGTAATGAAATGTGAAATTCATGTTGTAGTAGGAGCTGTATTAAAACTCCGCAGATAATACGTGAAACTGGTACTGTAGATAGTAAAAGTGGGGTAGAAAGACTAAGTTCTTCATAATTGATGTTAATTAATCTTTCTAACGAGCTAGTTGTAAGCACAAGTGTGAATATCTCATCCAGAACAATAAGATATACATTAGCACTAAGCGGCTACTAAGTGGCTTCAGTGGATTGATGTTTAGCAGCTCAAAAGAAACAACCAAATAAAAAGGCTGAAATGGACATCAGATGTCAAACAATGTGATAAGCAAAGCTAGAAGAGGTGATATTTACAGATAAATCAAAATTCAAGTTATTTGACAACAGTCAATGACAGTTTCTTCGATGGCAAAGAGGAGAACAGCATCTCGATGTAAGTGAACAGAACAATACCCACGGTCTAAGTGAATAGTACCACTGTCTAAGTGAACAGAACCACGGTCTAAGTGTAACAGCTACAGTGAAGCACATTAGAGGACTAATGTAAATGTGGGTTACATTTTAGTTAATGGTGTTGGAGATAAGTACAGAAATGATGACACTATAACTGCTAAGAGGTACAAAAATATACTTATCTATCACGTCATTCCCTCAGAAACAAGATTTATTGGGTTCATCTTGCAGCAAGACATTGATCCCAAATATGAAGCAAATGTGTTGAAATGATACCTAGAAGAAACAAAAAAAAAGAGCTCATGGAACATTCTCAACCATTAACATTTTCAAGGTTTTACAGGTGTGTGTGGAAAATGAGAAGGCCAAACGATGACCAAACAACGTGGCTGAATTTTGAGGAGCATTTACAGCATACAGGACATTTGAATTAATATCTCACAATCATGCATTGATGAATTGTGGTTGCATAGAGGCAAGGTGTACTGTTTTGTTTAAATCAAAATATGAGGGCGTTGTACAATTTATTCAATTTTCTTTTGCATTTATTGATATACTGTATTGTTCTAATAATAAATTGCCCATTTAATTGTAATTAGTCATTATTTGAAATTTATGTGTTGATGTGTAACACCTGTACGTTTCCAAAGGACCAGCATGGCTAGGTTTTTTGTTTGTTTGTAATTAAGCACAAAGCTACATAATGGGCTATCTGTGCCCTGCCCACCACGGGTGTCGAAACCCGGATTCTAGCGTTGAAAGTCCGCAGACATACCGCTGTGCCAATGGGGGGCGGCATGGCTAGGTAGATAGGACGCTTGACTCGCAATCTGAGGGTCACGGGTTTGAATCCCTGTCCCACCAAACATGCTCGCCCTTTCAGTTGTGGGGGCGTTATAATGTGACAGTCAATCCCACTATTTGTTGGTAAAAGAGTAGCACAAGAGTTGGCGGTGGGTGATGATGACTAGCTGCCTTCCCTCTAGTCTTTCACTACTAAATTAAAGACGGCTAGCGCAGACAGACCTCGTGTGGCTTTGCGCAAAATTCAAACCAAACAAATAAACGTTTCCACAATTGTTTCCAATACTGTATGTCAGTAGAAAATTCAGTTTCATATAAATATGTAATTTTTGTAAGATTTGAATGTTTGGAAAATGTTATGATAAACATATATGTTTAAGTGAAGTCTTTCATCAGTTTTATTATATAAGGATATTTTTATTTATTTATTTTTACACAATAACCAACACGCGTTGTAATATTAGGGTGAATAAATAAAATACAATGTAAGTGTTAGGGCAACAGATGGCCTCGTTATGAACGTTTTAAATAAATTTCAAAGCAATATTGACTTACGAAATTGCATGCAAAGTCTCTTAGAATCAAACTTTAACAGAAAAAAAGATAGACCTAACACCAATTTATGGATATGATAAAAACCCATAAAGGTAGTTGACTGGTAATTAACACTGCACAATTTTCAGTCTTATAATATTGTGGCTCCATCTATTATTATTCTATTTAATTTATGGACTTCAGTAGCAAAACGTTAAAAATTATAGTCATCACTGTTACTGAATTATAGGAGTATACTATTAATGGGTGATACATAATCTTTACAGACACGTTTTGTTTACAAAAGAACGTAAAAACTAAAATAAATTTGTGTCTAGTTTTATTAATAGCACGATAATTTATTAATAGTAGCTGAAACGCTAACATAACATAGAGTGTCATCCATAATTAGAAAACAAATGATATATTCCCATATATTTGTTTTCTTTTACAACGTCTTGAATTATGATTGACTTGCTTTTAAAGCCTAATAGTTCTTATATTAAATGTCTTACATGTGGTTTTTCATGCCTTGTTTTCCAACAATTGCATTATATGAGTTGTATCAAAATTGATTTAATTCTTTCCATTCACAAAATAAAAATAAAACGCGGTGAAAATTTAAAAAAATAAATAAATAAAGTTTTAAATAAAGAAAAATATTGTTTGAACAATTGGATCCATTTAATTTTGAAAAACAAACAAACAAAAATTAGCTACACAGATCACTTTCCAAACATATTCGCCTAAGGCAAAGGAAAGAACGGGCGACTACCTCCCATGTTTCCAGTTAGTGTACGTATACTATTATCAATGATCACTTTCCAAACATATTCGCGTAAGGCAAAGGAAAGAAGGAGCGAGTACCTCCCATGTTTCCAGTTAGTGTACGTATACTATTATCAATGATCACTTTCCAAACATATTCGCCTAACGCAAAGGAAAGAAGTAGCGAGTACCTCCCATGTTTCCAGTTAGTGTACGTATACTATTATCAATAATTAAGTTAGAATGACTTAATCCCCCCTCTCCACTTCCCAATAAAGCTAGAAAGATATGTTCCTGAATAATGAGATTATTGTTAAAGTTCTGCCATGATTCGAAATCCATGAATCCTTCAAGTATATCTGAATAGGTTCATCGTCAGGTAGTTAGTTGCCTTCTATTATTAATGTTTATCATCAGGTAGCTACCTCAAATCCTAAACGTTCATCACCAGGTAGTTAGTTACCTTCTATTATTAATGTTTATCATCACGTAGTTACCTCAAATCCTAAACGTTCATCACCAGGTAGTTATCTTAAATCCTAAATGTTCATTACCAGGTAGTTACCTTACAGCTCATACTGGAGTTGTTTTTCAAATTCTAAAACAGTGGAAGGAAAAGCAAGCTTTACTGGTTAATTAAGTGTGTTTTTCTTATAGCAAAGCCTCATCGGGCTATCTGCTGTGTCCACCGAGGGGAAGCGAACCCCTGATTTTAGCGTTATAAGGTTAATTAAGTAGAAACACAAAGGAAAAAATGACAACCGGTTCAGCAGTTCGCTAGCTATAAGCAGAAACACACATACACACAGACGTTTGTCAAATAATGGTTTAGTTTAGACAGATCTATCTGTTTGATTTAGAGCAAAGCCACATTAAGATATCTGATGTGTCCACCACGGGAAATTGAACCCCGGATTCTAGCGTTTAGCATTGTAAGTCAGTGTAAGACCAGCATGGGTCAGTGTAACGAATTTATTATTATATATTTATTTTAATATCAACATTTGTTTAGATTAAGTTTATATTCAAAAACATGCATAGCTTATAGTGTCAGATATGTATTGCAAAATTCCCGCCTATTCTCTAAAGTTGTAGAAGATT
>NW_013666413.1:163205-173855 GCF_000517525.1 Limulus polyphemus
GGAAAATCTAACCAGAAAATTCCTGTTGCTTCTCTGAAACCTATCCCAACTTTTGAAGAACGTAAGTTTCTTCCTGAGGACATGGACTTAGTATTGTTACCTATTATGGGATATCTAATAAAAAGAAAGAAAGAAAGAAAAAGACAGAAAGAAAGACAAAGAAAGAAAGAAAGAAACAGAAAAAAAGAGAGAAAGAAAAAAGAAAAAGAATAAAGAAAACACACACACACAAAACATATGGCTGTTAAATTGCAGTTTATCACTATGAGAATATGGTTTGAAGATAATCCATGTCATAAGGGTTGATAATATTTTTGCCGATGTACTTTCATGTACTATGTAATTTTATAATTATAAGGTGACTTGTATTGGTTGTGTTCTATACTGTAATTATTATTGAAGTTTTGTAATCACTTGAATAATGTATTATATTTAATGTAATGTTGTCAATATGTATATAATATTACAGTTAAAAACTGTCTAATGCCAATTTTTAATATTCTAAGGAAAGAGTTGTAATGAATTTATTATTATATATTTATTTTAATATCAACGTTTGTTTAGATTAAGTTTATATTTAAAAACATGCATAGCTTATAGTGTTAGATATGTACTGCGAAACTCCCGCCTATTCTCCAAAGTTGTAGAAGATTCTCGAGAGTAAGAATCAACAATATATGTATGTACGTAAACGCTTAAATTTGTATTGTTACATAATCTGAATTTTCTAAAAAGCCTCCACACGTCTATAAATATTAACAACGCGACGCGCCAAAAGAAGAGTATCTATTATTAGTTCGCTATAGTCAGTGTGCTACAAAACTTCGGAAGTTATAACCGTGATTGTTATAACGCTTACCAATTGGAAAACTTTAGATATTTGACCAGGAACCTTTACAAAGCTCGAACATTACAAATCGTTTAACTTCAGTGGATTCTCATAGGACATTAGTATTTTTACGGAAACATTATATAAATTAATCATGGAAAACCCACCGTGTGTGGCCGGTGAATAACGAGGGACAAAGCTAGCTATTTTCCGTTAAGCGAATCGTACCTACATCAACTCGTAATTAACTCGCTCGTCGTGACATCGAAGAAGTTCCAGACTAGAAAGAAGGCTTTATATTGCTTGTAAGTTTGTGAAACGTTTGTTTATGAATCATTCTTTGTAATAACTGTTATTGTAAATTGTATTGTTGTTTGTATATTAAAACATATTTGCATAAAAGAAAACTGTGTGTATCAATCTTGTTGGCAAATATCATAAACTGACTATATATCGGCTTTTAATTAACTAATAAATCCAAAGTACAATTTAACTACTAAATTTAAATCTATCAGTTAATGCAATTTCAAGTTTGAAATTCTAATAAGTAACAGTCAGATATATCTATCAAACCAGCGTTAGACAAATAGGTAGATAGATCGTTTAAACACACAGAATTGTATTAGCTACAAGAAATAAATAAGCTGCTTGGTTTTAACAATTACACTTGTAATTTTCTAAAACCCATTTTACATGTATTTTGTAATGAGGAAATAGGGTTACAAAATGACAACCTCAAAGAGGGAATTATATCTCGAAATAAACATATGATTTAGGAAGCGAAAACGTCCAAATCATTATTAAGTTGTGAACACCTTCAAACTCTTGAAAATCCCTAAGGCCCTAGATAAGAAATGTAGTGTTTGAAATTATAATAGTCCTAATACTAAAGTCTTATGACAAGTATAATGAAATTCAACTGATTGTTTTTTTGTTATGTTATTTATATATGTATAGATGAAATGTTTGTTTATTTGCATTCAAGCTCCTCCGAGCCAATTGGGCCAATCCCAACCAAAATTTGTATGTAAACACTATGAACTATGGAGAATGTCCTAAGTGGATCAAAATTGAACTTAATCCTATTTCTATTTTGTAAAGCCTGTTGATTAATTACTCCCAGCCTATTGAGTGAATCTCAAACATTCTTAGCAGGTTGACGCTTTAGACAATGTTGAATATTCTAAAGGGATTCAAGGTCAAAGTATGAAAGTTGTTGGATTGTTTCTCAGACAACCATGCTTTTGTTGTAGTTCAATGAGATGTAGGGTGTTCAAGGGTGGGATCATCTCAAAATCATTAATTGTTGGTAGATGGAAAACAAACTGCAAATGTTGTTTACAAAGAAGCTTTGTTATCACTTTAATAAAATTTTGAGATAAAGTTTATGTTCAAGTTACTACTTTGAAATATATGATTGTTGCTAAACTTACATTGTTTTAATCAAGTTTATACATTCCCCGTCAGTTGACGGGTATTTCAGCTTGTACATATATATATATATATATAATCCAGAAACTATACAGTTCAGTAGTTACACACAGTCACATTTACCTCAAAAATAGTATACATAAGCCTCAGAAGCTAAATGCATTTCCTGGAATTATATACATATAGACTTTAAGCAAAACCAAGTTTCTACATACACGCCACAAAAATAGGTGACTGACTACTATAAACTACTTACAGCTGACAATACTTATTAGAACATTAATAATATCTCTTCTAGGGACTTATGTTAAGACGTGCGTGACTTAGTGGTCAGCGTGCCGGGCTATGAATTCGTGGGTCTATGGTTCGTGTCCCGCTTTCGCAATATCGGGATCTGCACATTATAAAATTGATAGTCATATCTCACTATTCGAGTTTGCGGCAAATTATGTTGATTAAATTCCTTTTTCTTCAGCCTAGCCACTTAAAAGTACGGATGGCTTGGACAAATATGTACATACAGAAAATAAAATTTCTGACAAATTTCTTTTATTGCAAGTAACGCAACAAAACAATGTCGTAGCTCCACGGACTACTTTTCAGTGAGTGTCCAAATCTACGAGAAAACTAATGATTTATATTCGAGTTTTAATAGTGAAAAACAATTAAGATGTAATCACTGAAGTTATAATAAATTACACTTTTAAAACACCTATATATATATTCTTAGAATAAATAGGTTAAACGTTTAGAATTTTGAAATGTTCTTAACATTCTATACAAACATTATTAAAATACATTATCAAATATGATAGGTTTTTATGAAAATTTGCTTATTTTTAAGCAATCAAGAGTTCAGGTGGTCTAGGCCGTGACTGAAATCAAGATGGTGGACGACGTGGGTCGCTCCAGTTTAACAGCAGATACGTTCTCGAACTTAGAACGTATTTTGCTATTCAATTGGTAGATTATATTGACTAAGCCACTAACGTCCGTACATAATTAGATTTAATTAATCCAGCCCTTATCACGACACATTCTTGAACAAAACACTAGAATGAACCCTATCCGATTTAAAGCATCGCTCATGTTTGACAAGTATGTCGTATAAAAAGATATTTGAGTTACAAAATAAAAAATAATTGAATATCGATTACGGTATAAATAGTCCCGTTATAAAAATAATAATTGAATATTGATTACAGTATAAACAGTTCCGTTATAAAAAACTAACAATAATTATTTATAGATTATGCATAAAAGTAAGCGTTAGAATGGTTACTGAAAAGTCCAAGTATCTTTGTGAGCTAATTAGTTTACTAAAAATATCAGTCGAGTTTCTTGTTTGTTTTATATATATAAAGAGACATCTAAAAAAAATTATGGGGCTTCCACTATACACAAAGGTAAAATTCATCGTTTTCCTCGTTCTTGATGGTTAGGTCACAGGATCGAATTCCATCACAAATATCTCGCTCTTTCAGTTTTGGGGGCGTTATAATGTGATTGTCAATCCCACATTTCATTGGTAAAGAGTAGCCCAAGAATTATCGGTAGTGGCGTGGACCAGCTACCTTCCATTTAGCCCATTACTTCTATATTAGGGACAGTTAGGGCAAATAGCCCACGAATAACTTTAGGAGAAATTCAACAAACAAAGTCGTTTGAAACTCAAAAGACTCTCATGAGGATTATTCAAAATATCAAAATAATACCCAAGAATGATCTCTCACTATAACTTTAGATAATGTATACATATAGATAAGAATTGAATATAATATTTCATTGTCGTTTTTGAAACGAAATTTGCAATTTTAGTTTATCTAGGTATATATGGTTGCTGCTGGGATGTAAAAGTGTCGTTTTGCCGAGGAATATGTATATGTTTTTAGACCCTGAAAGCATAGTACAATCGTTCTTTGTAATATTTTAGTCAGAACATTGTAACTTCACTGTTATAAAATTATCTGAAACACTCCCCCATATTGACTTTCATTCATGCCTGATTTAATTTCATCAAAAAGTTTTCAACTCAGGATACGGAACTTCCACATCTGAAATCGATATTTTTCTCTAGAAATAATTTTGATCAGCACATTAATAGCACGTTTTATTCCATAAACGTATCAATAATCAGTTACATATTCACATTAATAGCACGTTTTATTCCATAACTGTATCAATAATCAGTTATATATTCACATTAATTGCCGTTTTTTTTTAAGTTTTATCTGTTACTTTATGTAAATATAGTAATAATTATCTTACTGTGTAGCATTAGATAGTAGTGTGGTACAACTGTTTTTTTTCTTCATTGCAAATTTACTGTTATAAAATTATGCAAAACACTCCCCCATTTCAGTTCATAGAAGTTAACACATGATGATCTGACATGTAAATGATTCGGTCATTCGTTCTATATACATTTATGAACTTTTAGTAGAAGTGGCTTTACATCTTTCCAATTCATGACATGAGTATGGTCCCCAGGAGCAGCGAGGATAACCTGACACTTGTGTTGCATGCTTTAAAAACCAGAAATAAGATCCTAAAGTATCCTCGGCCGCTTCTCTAAACGAGCTGTTTCCAGGGTACATTTAACGTCTGTAGTCACTTGTAGGAATGCGACACTTCCCCCTAAAGCATTTCATAAATGCTCAATATATCGAAGTCGGTGAGCAGGTATGTCACTCAATTTGTTTAATCTTATTTTCTTCATGGAATGTTTCAATCAGTTAAATATAGTGAGAAAGAACGCTGTAAACTGTTTGGTTGAAACCAAGACAAAACGTACCAGGATATAGCAGCAGAAAGGACTGTGGGATGTGAACACTAATTTTGGATTAAAGATAATATTGCACGGGATACAGAGGTCTGTACATTCACGAATGATTATTCTTTTCTAAACCACACTTTTATCATCACATTCCTATATGAAAATCGAGTTGGATTTGGCTCCTGATTCCTCTTGTTATTTGTCTGGAGAGTGCAGCGTGACTCATCTTTAAAATGATTATTACGCCAAATGTCGTTGGTCTATTAAACGTGTTTTTGGTATCTTTGCAGGCGCGTTATTTGCGCTTTTTTGTGAGTGAAGCACCACACTGGACGCATATAGAATAGAAGCCAGAGTTCAGCTGCGGTTGCAAGCATTTCATTCAGTTTCGCAGCAGGCTCCTTACGATCGTGGCGAACAAATATCGACTGACAGCAGTTGTCTGCTTGTGTTTTCAATGATGGTCCGCTTTATACAAGTGTTAGAGGTACTGTAACATGGTTTTAAAACGTTTTCACATTCCGCTAATGATACCTTGAAACACTTAAAGATCTTTTACAAAAATGTGCTGCAACTTGTCAGCTTCCACTCGTCCTATGAATAGAACATACAAATGCCTATTTAAGACCTAGCCTTGGTCCATTGACAACTTGGAGCACCTACAAATATGTGATTATCTTTAATGGTTAAACTAAGACAAGATTGTGTGAGACTTATTATATATTTATATATATACACACATTCAAAACACCATCAGATTCGTATATTTTTATTTTTGATATAAATTAAAAGATGGAATATTTCGTTTTGTCTGTTTAAGAGAAAGAACACACTGAGCTATTTGATGTGTCCACCGTGTGGAGTCGAACCCCGGATTTTAGCGTTGTAAGTTTGCAAACTTACTGCTGTCCCATCCGGGTACACTTTTGTGTATATTTATTACGCTCTAGAAGATCACACCATTATCTATATATACATATTACATAATTTGGATATATATACATATATGTAGCATACGCAGTATAACCAGTCATCATGAACTGATCATCAGATGCTTGATTTTACATAACAATGAACTAATGGATTGATTGGTGCTACTTTATAGTGATTTCTTGCCATGTTATAGTTTTAATACAAAGACCAATTATAAGTATGTCTATTTATATATATATATATATGTAGTTGCTGTGATGGAGTGAGGTACACATATGTCGCAATGGTTTGTTTGTTTGTTTGAAGTTAAGCACAAAGCTACACAATAGGCTCTGCCTACCACGAGTATCGAAACCCGGTTTCTAGCGTTGTACGTTCGCAGTCTTACCTCTATGCTAATGGGGGGTATGTTGCAATGGAGTAAATAAAATCAGCTTGAATTCCTGGAAATTCTCCTTGTTTTGATAGATTAGACGATTTACATCCCAATAATATATTTCTCGTACTGATACAAATAGCATTTCAAATGCACTTTTGGCTGCCATAGGTCCCACCCAGTCGAAGAGTTCTGGTATTGAACAAAATACTTCTGGAAAAGTGATTTGAGCCAGACAAAAGATACATCTGAAACGATATTTTCACACGCTTCTAACTTGAAACCCGTTAAAAACTGATTGTGTAAAAACACCTGCAGTCGTGCACAATTTTAAACATGCACGTATGTGGTAGCTCAATGGTGTTAACTAAATGAGTATCCTTGAAATTTTACAATGTGCTAAGCATATGAATAATCACAAGAAGAATTTCGCGATATTGATTTAAACTAAACTGTGGTACATGTTTATTGAGAAAACCTTGCATAACATTACGTTTCAGAAGTGATTTTAATCGTTTCTAGCTTGAGAAATCCAATATTATTGATCTTTAATTTTCGTTCATCACTATTTTCCTAGCCACGGTTGTGACTGTTAGATTTCGTTCACACTAAACGCTGAGCTAGTAAATCCTTTAAGAACCAAAATGTGATTCAGTATTAATATGTTCGTAATAAGAAACTAGTAAACCCACGAATTAAATGGGCTGCGTATATAATAAAATAGTTTATATGCTTAAACCCTATATTCTATATCGTAAGGTATTGACCAACTTTGTTGAAGTCAAAGTTGTTGAATCATTCATTACGCGTCTTGTTGACTCAACGTTTGTACTCTTTATGTGATCTTCACGAACGCATCTTTTATATCATGAATTATCCTGTAAAACAAGAGTGGAAATTCCAGTTTTCACCACTATTTATCATTTCTCCAGACTCTTCCTCGATACAGCAGAATCGCTTAGGTGGGTTTAAAGCTAACATTCTGGGTTCGATACCTGCGTTGGGCATTGCACAGATTGCTCATTGTTCATCTTTGTGTTTAACAATAATAGCCGAGAAACGTGCAAATATTGAAAATTAATTTTTTCTCAGCCTTCAGTAAGTTGTAACTATTTTATATGTATTATTTAGACCTGATAATTAAACTTTCTGACAGACACCAGTAGCGTTATTAATGTTTCCCTATATCACGTTGTAATTTAAAGCGTCTGATCTCAAATAATTCCAATATTTTGAGCTTACAGTAGAAACATATAAAATATGGAAAACAAAAAGGGTTTAAATAAATTCAGAGAGCAAATGGCTTCAATTGTTCGAATGTAAAAGCAACTGTAAAGAAAATGTATTTATATCTATGAGTATTTAATACTACACGCATATATATACAGATAGGTAGATAACTGAGTTGATTAAATTAAAAGACAAGATATGTTTAATTCGTTTCATGTGAATTAAAAATCAGGTCAAAATACAAATGTTTTAAGTTAGTTTACAATGCAAAGCAAAAATGTTTGTTAATTCTTAGCGTCGCGATACATGGAAAAGCTTGTTTCCAATTGTGTTATGAGGTCAACAGTTTGGTTAAGGAAATTTTAATATTGCTTTTAAAAAATACACGAATTTTCCATACCTTTCAATTTCAAGCATAATGGCAATGACGTCATATCAGACATTTTTGTCTTCCATACGATTTTAATAAATCAGCTGTATCCTGTAGTTTTTATACAAGTGTTTCTTTCTGTTTCACCAGGAACTGAACAAGGAAAACAGTATTATACGGATAAGAACAAGAAAAACATATTTAGACATATAGCACATTGCTCAACAAAATCAAATATTAAAAGAATTGTACCTTTTGAAGTAGAAATGATCTGTGTTGGCTTTAAACAGTAGTGATTCTTCTTTCGATTTTTTCAACAGATAGTAAACAGACTGATTGTTTTCTATGGAAGAGTGGCTTACAACGAACTATCTCTTATAACTTGCGTATCGTTCCAGTATGAAGTGATATTGATTTCTTAAGACATAGAGAGAAAAACAGATTAAAAACAGTTTCCGTCGTACAGTCCCTCTCTGTTTTGATGACGAACGTATATGACATTTGTTTGTTACTTTGCAGTCTCTTCGATAAAAGTATGAATTATAATTTCTTGATGACGACACTTACAAATTTTAAGTATACAACTGCAAGGTCATAACTGATCATCACTTCTGCAACGTCTAGACATATATTGACTAGTTCATGACTTGCAACACACCTGCAACTTATTTTTGTTTAGAATCACACCTACAAATTCCTGTTTGTGATTATACCTGCAAACTTTTGAGTTACGATATCGACATCATAGCTGTAATTTATGATTTATGATTACCACTCCAGATATCTGATTTACAATAATCTCTGCATAAGAACGCTTGCCCTTCCCTTACGCGATTGAAAGAGTTGATAAAATAGGTGAATTTCAGATTTATAGAGGCGGATATACAGCTTTGGTTTGTTTCACAATGGGCTATCTCTACTCTACCCACTACGGGTATCGAAATCAGGTGTCTAGCGTTGTAAGTCCGCTGACATTCCGCTGTGCCATTGGGGGGGGGGGGCGAGGCGGATACAAACGCTTTCATTGTAAAAAGATTAATGTGTGCTATAGAGTCAACAGCCCTGTATCAAATATGTTCGGTCTAACTAAGTTTTGTAAAAAGCCGCTCGTGAAGTTGCCCGTATACAGTTGGTGTTTAAAATAAAAGCTTAATTGTTACAAATATTCGCGCAAAAATACAAAAGGGCTACCTGTGTTAACCGTCCTTAATTTTGACGTGATATACGAACGTTGGACCCTTGCATTTACAGGCCAGCGCGCTAAGCATTAGAGTACGACTGGCCCAAACTAGCGGAAAAAACAGATATGTTACTAAATGTTTGCCAATTAGTATCATTTATAAGAAAAACAAACTTAAAATACAACGAAACACGTGCGCTGACAAAATCAATGTTTTGAATTAAGTTCTTTTTTTGAAGCAGGAATGTTTTTATCGAAAAATTCACTTTTAGCTTGAATTTTCTTCGGCTCTTGATTACGGGAAAATAAACTCGTTACAACACATACACGCACAAAATTTACATAAACTCGTTACAACACATACACGCACAAAATTTACATAAACTCGTTACAACACATACACGCACAAAATTTACATAAACTCGTTACAACACATACACGCACAAAATTTACATAAACTCGTTACAACACATACACGCACAAAATTTACACATTTACCGCTTTACGACATTGAACACACAAGTAAGAAAGCTTATATTTGTCAATTGTCATATGTTTCCCTCGTAAGTTCTTTATTCGAACGCTTGAAACACTGACAAGGATTCCCCCTTCCTCGGTAGATCAGTGATTTATTTATAAACTTACAACGAAAAAATCCGGGATTCGATTCTCCGCAGCGGACGAAACAAATACGACTCATTGTGTAGTTTTGCGTAAAACAAACAAAGAAACATTGATTAGTTATTAAAATTATTTTCAGGTTACATATATGAGAAAATGAATGAAGTTATAGAACCTTAACTCATAACATCTCCTGTTCCTCCTCGTAGGATTCAGCATTGTTTTTACGTCCAAGTTTCTGATGGATTAATTAGAATCCATAAATACTTGCCTTACCAGGTTATTTAGAACATACTTAACTCTTAACATACCATGTCTATAATAATAAGTTGGAAACAACGATTTATAAGCATAATGAAGTGATTTTGTTTGGGAGGGATATATAATGCAGTATGCTCTCCCAAAATAGATCACTTAATTATGTTTATAAATAAGTTGTTTGCCAACTTATTGTTATGTTAGCATAATGTGCTTCAATACTCAAGCATACTGTATCTGTATTTTAAGCGTCTTCTTGGCCTATAACAAGAAATTATTTATACTCATATTCTTGTTAGGAGGATCAAATCGATTTCAACGAATGGTTCACGACTCATTGTAAGTCTTCCTTGGACATAATGTCTGTACTGTTGCAGTTAAACTGTACACATGCTACTACCAGTGTCTTCTATTTTATTATCAGATCAAGTCTTGTTTCTATTATATTACCACACTTCTGCCATTCTGCCTTTTTTATTTTACTATCACAACTGTCTTCTATTTTATTATCAGATCAAGTCTTGTTTCTATTATATTACCACACTTCTGCCATTTTGCCTTTTTATTTTACTATCACAACTGTCTTCTATTTTATTATCAGATCAAGTCTTGTTTCTATTATATTACCACATACCCGTCATTCTGC
>NW_013666413.1:173876-174655 GCF_000517525.1 Limulus polyphemus
ATATTACCACACTTCTGCCATTTTGCCTTTTTTATTTTACTATCACAACTGTCTTCTATTTTATTATCAGATCAAGTCTTGTTTCTATTATATTACCACATACCCGTCATTCTGCCTTTTTATTTTACTATCACAAGTGTCTTCTATTTTATTATCAGATCAAGTCTTGTTTCTATTATATTACCACATACCTGTCATTCTGCCTTTTTTATTTTACTATCACAAGTGTCTTCTATTTTATTATCAGATCAAGTCTTGTTTCTATTATATTACCACACTTCAGACATTCTGCCTTTTTTATTTTACTATCACAAGTGTTTTCTATTTTATTATCAGATCAAGTCTTGTTTCTATTATATTACCACACTTCAGACATTCTGCCTTTTTATTTTACTATCACAAGTGTCTTCTATTTTATTATCAGATCAAGTCTTGTTTCTATTATATTACCACACTTCAGACATTCTGCCTTTTTTATTTTACTATCACAAGTGTCTTCTATTTTATTATCAGCTCAAGTTTTGTTTATATTACATTACCACACTTCTGTCATTCTGCCTTTTTATTTTACTATCACAAGTATTATCCTACCAGTTTCCATGGTTTTGACATTCTTTCTTTTATTTACATTATCGCGGTGAGTCTTAATACTATTATATTTTCATATTTCTGTCATTGTGTCTTTTATTTTATTACCAGGACAAATCTTAATTATAGTATATATATATATATATATTTATATTTCTAACGTTGTGTTTTAACTTTATTATAACGATAAA
>NW_013666413.1:174741-175379 GCF_000517525.1 Limulus polyphemus
TAATTTTATTTACTAATAACCGATTACTTAATGGTGATTATACTAATTATATATATTTAGATAGAAATACCAATTGAATTTTAAATAAAACTATCACCAAATCTTAGTTCTTACATTCATAATTAATACGTTATTTTCATCTAAGTGATTCGTATAAAAACACCTAAATATTTAATAGTAGCGATTATTTTTCCTTATTTGTAGAATCCCAATTTGCACAAACTTGGTTGCTTAAATAAATTAGTGAGTGGTAATATATCCAGACATTCTGAAATATGTCTGTTTAGTGCATAAACACACATCATTATAGTTTTTAATTATTATTATAAATATGATAATATGCTTATAAATGTATTCTTCATTCCAGTCGTTTGTTACCAAGGTCAGAAATGAACAGAAGATCACCTTATGCGAAATAAGATACCTGCACAGAGCAATACACAAAACACAAAGTGTTGGAATCAGGAGTGACATTCTTTGGATTAAAGTCACTTCTACAATACCTAGGATCTCAAAGAGTCAGAAAGTTTGGCCATCTAAAACAAATAAACCAGCAGCGAGAGCCTAAAACAGCCAACTCTCAGGAAAAAGAGAAAGAGGGAGGCAAAGAGAGCGATGGATGAATGGGATTTCTGAAA
>NW_013666413.1:176379-191850 GCF_000517525.1 Limulus polyphemus
CCATGCAACAGCATGGCATCACTTTCACAAATTATAACCATAAAACAATATTATATCTTCCGGCGACGCCAATAGACATAAGAAGCAGATAAAAAAAAACAAAAACAAACCTTATTATAATTCGCAGTTAACCATGTGTTTATTCTATTCAAGTCGGCTTCGGTAGCCCAGCGGTAAGTTTGAGGGCTTTTCACGCTAAAATTTAGGTTTCGATACTAACGGTGTAAAGAGCATAGATAGCCCGTTGTGTAGTTTTGTGCTTAATAACAAACAAACAAATTTATTCAAATCTGTTCAAAGCTTTTCAATGCTACTTTTAAAACATCATTTTTTAAAATTAAATATAACAGTATCATCAAGGTGTTGGAAAAATCTGGAACCATTGGTGATTTGCAGCTTTCCTTACTTTTAAATAGGTGACTGATTATGACGCTGTCAAAGAAGGTTAAGGTCGAATTAATCCTGCTGTTAATCCAAACGTATTTCAAATTACAAGTACAGCATGTGGAATGGAACACATTCTGTAAAATTTGTTGAAGTGCTTATGGTTCCAGACTTTTCGAGCAAACTGTATATCAAATTTCTGAAGTCAGTTCCATGACGTAAAGGTAAAGTATAAAAAAAGTAATCGTCTTATGATAGAACTTTATGGTACACTATAAGATAGTTTTCCATATTTATTATGTATATTTATATTTTAACAATAATCCACGAGAAGTATCCATATTGTAGGAAACTTAAGAGATATGGGTGGTTAGGTGAAAATGTGGTACAACAGATGATGCTGGTTAACATTTGAACCATGTTACGTACTTGTTATGGTGTGAAAGCTAGCGAAGCATAATTATAATTAATTACCTTGGTTATAAGACATTCAGTATTAGGTTTATTTTATTTATTTATTGACACTACATTCTATATTCAGTCCCTTTGGGTGTTTTCCAGGAATAATAATAATATTTCAATCACACTATGTCTGTCATGTCCATTACCAACGCTGTTTTTCACTCAGTACAGAGTTTATTAAACCGTCTGGGATACAACAAACACTATCCATGTAAGCCATTTGTTAAAACAACTGTTAAGACGCGAACGCCTTTTCTAAGATAGCGAAGTATTATAATAATTTGTTGCACTTGTCATAAAATATTAGTATTAGGCCTATTTATTTTAAACACTACATTGTTTATTCAGAAACTTAGGCCTAATACTACTGTATTATGATTAATATAATTAATCATGTTACAAACAGGTTATACCGTGTTTTATGCCCCCCAGTGGCACAGCGGTATGTCTGCGGACTTATACCGCTAGAAACCGGGTTTCGATACCCGTGGTGGGCAGAGCACAGATAGCCCTTTGTGTAGCTTTGTGCTTAATAATAAACAACAAACAACCGTGTTTTATGACGAAGTCTCAAGCTGCGGTAGAGAAACTTGAATTACAGGGTTTTTGTTTGAGACACAACTTGCAACTAAAAATATGTAATGAATATTAATAATAATGGCTGTAAAAGTACATTGATATAAATGTTTCTAATAGTATTTACAATAATGACAATAAAATGACTGATGTGAATATTTATAATAGTGTTAACAATAATGGCTGGAAAACCACTTTGATATTTTTGTAAGTTATTCTTTCATTGTGTGGATTCTTTGAAATTATTTGGTGAAAGTAAGGGCAAGTTCAATTAACATGACGATAACAAATTAGTTTATTTCTTCCTTAACCTACAGTGAACACTTAACTTCTAAACCTTGTTCACATAACTAGGCTTTTTAACTTAAACTCTGAAACTATTGTAAGCTTAATACAGTAATGATGTTTAACAGAAATTTCATTGATTGATAACAAACACTGAATAACGTTTTGATTAGCTTGCAGAAACATTAACTCTTTCTCGGTCATTAACTACTCAGTATCACTAGCTGAATACTTCACTTTAACATTAGGTAACTAACTTACTCTACTTACTCGAATTTATAGTTGATGTCTCACTTCTCGATATTTGTCTAAGTTACTAGATTTTCGTTAGGTCATCCAGAACGTTCTAAGTATTCTAGGACCACTTTTATGAACTTTTTATCTTAACGTCACGCATCCTTTCGCTAGCATCTAAATTATAGCATTGAAATATAGCTTACAAAGATATGAATATTTCTAATAACATTAAGAAAAATGACTCTGATATGAATATTTCTAATAACATTAAAATAATAACATAAAAATGCGTTGATATAAATGCTATTATTTGCACTAAGAATAATGACCGTAAAAAATACTCTCATATGAATATTACTAATGACACTAACAATAATAGCCGTAAATGTTTTTTTTTTTATATGATAACTACTATTACTAGTAGAAACAGCAGCCGTAAAATTAGTTTAATGTAGTCATTATCAGTACTACTAAGAATTATGGGCGTAAAATTACTTTAATTTGAATATTACTAATACTAACGATAATGGCAGTGAAATTGCTTTGTAGCGTTCTTATAGTAATTATATTTTAGAAATGTAATAATGAGATTAAAGTATTTGTTTTATCCTTAGTTTCAAAAGTTTTTCTATAAAAGTAAAATATAAACTGTAGTCCTAATGTAGTCTAAAACTTAAAAAAAGTAAAAATGAGATAGAACAGTATTACTCGAACATTAGCATTTACTAGTCTCAGAGACACTCTTAACTTAGCTTTTATTTGCTCATTATTCATTTTCACTAAGACAGAAGTGAATTCCTTAATAGAAAAAGATCATAGTTACAAATACATATCACTCAATTATTTGAATAACGAAGCATGAAAAAATGTTCTATTTGTAATGCTGTTTTCAAAATTAATATCTAGCTAACGTTTAGGACTTCGAATCCAAGAATTACACACCCAACAACCATATTCAACCCTGCGAAAGAAACGTGCTATTGAGGCCTCGGCGAAGAGATCGAAACGTTTTTTTTTATAGTCATATCCAGACAACAGAAATAGTCGACAAAAGACTCTACAATTATTATTTTATTATTTATTTATTTTTCATTTCATTATTTCATCTAAAAAGGAATCTTGGAAAACTATCTCTGGTATTAAAATACATCCATTTATTCAGAGATAAAATAACTCATTATTTGTTATTTTTTGTGACACAATTTTGGCCAAGCATGGACTAATGGTTAAGTGCTCAATCTGCAATTGCAGGTTGTTGGATCGAAACCTGTCATTGAACATGCTTGCTCTTTCAGCCGTGAAAACATTTTAATGTGACAGTAAATCCCACTATTCGTTGATAAAGAGTAGCCCAAGAGTTGGCGGTGGGTAGTATTCACTAGCTTTCTTTTCTCTGGTCTATCACGTAAAAATGAATTATGACTAGCCGCAGGTAACTCTTGAGTAACTTTGTGCAAAATTCAACAAACAGACAGACACAATGAAGCAAGGTGTATAGAATACACTGTAACGTTTTATAGACGGGATAAAAAAACTGCAGTCTGTTCAAATTTTGAAGGCACATGCCTATGCTTTTAATCTAAAAATAAATGAATTAAATAATAAAATTATATTAAACAACGAAACACTTGTAAAATGTTGATTCTTGTCTAAGTTTCGGTGCTTTTTCTATTATTTTTTTGAATAAATGTCAAGATTTTGATTTTAAAGTGTAGATGACACTACTATCATTTTCTACGCTATTTAAGATTAGAAAATTGGGAATTCCCTGCGTTGAATGATATTAAGCCCTCTCGGTAAGTCTTAGGACATATAACGGGCTTCGATACCAGAGTTGGGCAGAACACAGATAGCCCATTGTGTAGCTCTTTGCTTAAGCAGCAAACAAACAAAAGTGATATAGAAACACACTGTACTTTACTGAGAAAAAGAAAACTTCTTCCTTTTGGTAATGTGCTGAGAAAAAAGTAATACCTGCTATAATGAATATTAAAAGTTCATTATTACCAACAGCTAGTGTAAATACATAGTTTGCTGTAAAATGCCGAAGTTGATAGTTATTCTACATACTAATGTATTAACCAGACTTATGAAATCAATCACTGATCTGTAATCACTATTCAACTAAGTGTTGAACTTACTTCGTAGCGTAATGCAAATTCAGAAACGTATATATACAGCTCACATCATGGGTGGTGTCGCCAAATTCTGATAAATAAACGTCGGCTTTAGCTTTGTAATTACCTGGCTTTCGTAATTTCTTCTTTGTTCTTCGTTTTCAGCTAGTCTCCCTATTAATGTTTTCAATAATTATAACGATTTTCCGCTTTATTAGAACACGTCGTGCAATATTTAATGAATTGTTAACTTCCGAGGAATAGGTTCTTTTATGCGACTTGATAGCCATCTAGTGGTAAGGCCCACATATTCCTTCACTCTTTATTCTCTTGAAGAAGAATAGTCAACTGTTCGAAAGCGCTCGAATTTTGGGTCTCGTTTTGAAAATATTCCTTCTCACTGGTAGGGTAAGGCATGTAAATTTATAGATGACAAACGATTTGTTTTATCTCATCCTTTAATGAACAAAAAATAATGATTTGTCATCTATCTTTAAATCAGCATGTTCTGCTTGTTCTGAGAAGTATGTAGGCTCTACCACTAGATGGCTATCGACTTGTATGAAAAAATCTATTCCTGGGAACTTGCACGACATGTTCTAAGAAAGCGTAACTTCGCTATAACCAGTGAAAGCAATGATAGGGAGGCAATCTCAATATAATGGATAAAAGAGAATTTATGACAGTTAGGTAATTACAAAGCTCAAGTCAACATTCGGTCATCAGAATTCTCCTCGAGTGGTAAGCTGTTCACTTATATTTTTAATGTCAATGTATGTATGTATGCGAGATGAAATACGTTGTTTTCAGTGTAAGAGCTCACCTCACTAGAAATCATATGTAACAACTAGTTAAAAATATTTTATCTTGAAAAATATATTAAAGTGTTTAGATACTTATATATTTTATTAAACCTGGGTTTTCTGTAACAAAACGTGGACTTATACCTTCATTCTACACTTTCAAATTGAATTAAAAATACTATTTGCAATTTAAATTGTGTTCTGTGGCTGGTACGACCTCTATCAACGTTGATCTACCAGCATATGTCTTCTGTAGCCAACATACATATATTCTGTTTATTTGTTTGTTTTTGGACATTCGCACAAAGTTACTCAAGGACTTTCTTAGCTGTCCCTAATTTCGAACCGATATAGTAGAGAGAAGGCAGCTATTCAACAGCACACACAGCCACCTCTTGTCTGCTCAAATAGTAGGATCTGATTGTCTCCCCTATAACGCATCCATTGTTCCAAAGTGAGAAGTGCGATTTGTTTTTTGAGTTGTTGTAACCGGACACGAAAGAAGGACCCATAAATTCATGGGCCGGTACACATTAACTACTGGGCCACGCTCGGCCCCATTTGTACCTTAAGCCTTTGAATGGAGTATAGTCGTTTATATATATTCTATGTTGGAGACCAACATGATGATTTTTAACACTCAAGGTTATCTTTTACATCAGACAACATGCTGGTTATCATAAAACAGGAAACTAATGACGTATTTACAATCTGAAATCGTCTTTTTCGAATTATTTACTTATATATAAATGGACATCACGAGATTTATGATATACATTATAAAAACCTCACACAATTTCAAAATGAAAAGCAACTACATGATAAACTTTTCTGATGAGATCAGTAGCATGCAGTCAGTTAAACGAAGAGAGATCTGTGAACAAACAACAACTATATCAACACCTTGTGCGCTATAAAAAGAGTAGGGTAGGCTTTACACAACACGATACATTAAAAATATGCCATTAATTTCATCCTTAAGGTAGAGACAACAGAAGAGAAGAGCACGTTTATATACTATTCTATTTTTAATTTTTCAAATCTTTCAAGGTTGATTGGCTTCGTATTGTAAGAGGAGAACCTTGAAAGGTTTAAAGATTGGCTTCGTAGTGTAAGAGAAGTTAAACCTTTCGAAGCTGAGTAGACACTAGTTTTCAGAAGTTGAACTTCTCAAAGTTGAATGTAAACTATTTTTCAGGATTAGATATTTTCAAAGCTGAATGTAAACTAGTGTATACGGATCTAAATTTCGCAGTAATGAATGTCAACTAGTTTATCAGGATTTGAAATTCTTAAGATTGAAAAGACGCTAGTTTATTTTAGGATTTAAAACTCTCAAGGTAGAATGTAAAATAGCTTATCAGGAATTAAAGTTCTTAATGAATAAATATTAGTTTTTAATGGTTTAAATTTCACAAGGATGGATGGACGCTAGTTTATTAGGACTTAAAATTCTCGAGATCGAATGTAAACTAGTTTTAAGAAAGACTTAAGCTTTGAAAATTTGGTGAATTTTTAACGTATTCCATTTTTATTTCTTTTTCTCATGATTTTAAGAACACAGGACAGCGAATATAAGAGCTTTATAAAGGGCTAATGCTCCTTTTAAAACTAGATTACTTACTATCTTTCATAGTAATACATGAAACAGTGAATACATCAACATTATAACACAAGTGGCCATCACGACATTTACACATCAGTAATTAGTTAGAATAAACACAATAACTAGATGTTACACTTCTATCTTAATTATCTGTTAACCTAACAGGTTATGCTATTTTTGCCATTTCTAATATTTCATTACGGTATATTTTATTGATTTCGTACTTAAAAGGTTATATACTACATCACACAGTGCGCTCTTACTTCAGAATAAACACAATAACTAGATGTTACACTTCTATCTTAATTATCTGATAACCTAACAGGTTATGCTTTTTTTGCCATTTCTAATATTTCATTACGGTATATTTTATTGATTTCGTATTTAAAAGGTTATATACTACTTCACACAGTGCGCTCTTACTTCAGAATAAACACAATAACTAGATGTTACACTTCTATCTTAATTATCTGCTAATCTAACAGGTTATGCTTTTTTTGCCATTTCTAATATTTCATTACGGTATATTTTATTGATTTCGTACTTAAAATGTTATATACTACTTCACACAGTGCGCTCTTACTTCAGACTTTTCATCGATACCATCAAGTTCCATTAATTATACAGATATATTTGTTTGTTTCTTGTTAATCACCAAACCAAACAAAAAACAATAGGCTATCTAAGATGTGCCCACAGCAAGTATCAAAACCTGTTTCTTAGTGTTAGAAGTTCCGACTTGCCCCTCAGTCACCGGGGAGCATATAATTCTGAATAAAATAACTTTATCTTCCCAAGCATCATACATGTTTAAACGTGGGCTCAAACAATTCTATTCTGGTCGGTAACCTCTTTTGGAGAATAACATGTGAATTTTTAACACTCAAGGTTATCTCTTACATCATACATCATGTTGGTTATCAGAAAAGAGGAAACTAATGACGTATTTCCGATCTGAAACCGTCTTTTCTTCGAATCCATTATTTATATCGATAACTCAGCGATTCTTTAGGCAGACACGAGGGAGATAAATGATGAATTAAAATTGAATGCCTTAGTTTTGTGAACTTTTCTGCTGAAAGTCTTTCTGACAATAGCGTGAACCCAATTCTTCTCTGTTGACGGCCGGTATACGATTATCCATCACAAGCTAAAACTTGTCTTCCGCTTTCAGTTTTGCACTTTCGTCCGATACGGAAGAAAGAAAATATATTAAAATAAATGTTTATTTCAGCTTTTTTTTTTCGTCATTTATTAGCCAAATCTATGAAAAATATGTATCTATCGGTCTGTCAGTTGTGACATTCATCCGTCTATCCACACACTCATCCATCTATTCATCGTGTGTCAGTCTGCCATGTCTATGTCAGTGTGTGTATTTTGAACCAATTTTAGCATAAAAGTATAACCTGTATACTTTTGTTGCTAAGCGATATAAAATAAAAGCCGTTGTTGTAATACAATTTTACCAAGACACACTGGCTCTTCTACATATTAGAAGTTGTTATATAAGGAATCACTTTTTTCTTTGCGGTTTTTCGCTAGCTTGCCTCATTAAAAAGATGCGCACGTGCATGCGCGCACGTACGTGGATAAGATAAGTAATACGCAGGTGTACATCCCCAGGGTCCACTTAGTATGGGTGCAAAATTTCGGGTTTCTAGGTTTTTCTCTCTTGAAGCTATGGCGGTCACACACACACACACACAGACATTTGAAATATAAGGAACCACTTCTTTCAAGTTTCTAGATTCTTTCCTCTTTCCACACACACACACACATATACACGCATGCACATACGTGTCTGTCCGTGATTTGTTTTTGTAATATAAAGAACCACTTCTTTGCTATGTGTTTTTTTTTCGCTACTTGCCTCATTAAGATGCGCACGCGGATACGATAAGTAATACCCAGGTGCACACCCTCAGGGTCTACTTAGTATGGCGTGCAAAATTTGATAAGATTAATTAATACCCAGGTTCACTCCCTCGGGGTCCACTTAGTATGGGTGAAAAATTTTAGGTTTATAGGTTTTTTTCTTGGAACTATGGTGATCACATATTATTTCTATGCGTTTTTTCGCTCACAGAAATATACGCACGCACGCGCTCGTGGATAAGTAATAATACCCAGGTGCACACCCTCAGAGTCCACTTAGTATGGGTGCAAAATTTCCGGTTGCTAGCATTTTCCCCTTAGAGTTATTGGCGATCGCACACAGACCGACAGACACACTCTTTTATTATTATAGATTAATATTACTGAAGCTGTCATTGAAATGTATAGTTAGCATAGTGTAACGTTTAATCAGAGAAATGTTTAGTATTAGTGAAATAAAGATGACAATTTGTTTTTGTTGTTAAGCATAAAGCTACACAATAGGCAATCTGTGCTTTATTCACCGCGGGTATTGAAACCCGACTTTTAGCGTTATAAGACCTTAGACTTCCCGCTGAGCCACCGGGTGCAAGGACTGCAATTAAGTTAACGGCTCAGCTCCTAAAATGTTGAAGAACTGTACTTAAGAGACATTAATTATCTTTGTTGTCTCTTAAAATGTTCAAGGCTTGGAGAAGGACAATCAGTACATTTTGAAGACATTTCTAGTGCTACTCTTTTTACATGTGCAAATATTGCAAAGTTCCTATATGACAGTCTCACAGTTTCAGCACCGAACATTTGCTTCAAGGTATTCATCTTTTGTTCGATTTCCCATCTGTATTTCTATTCGTATAAAAATAACGTTACGTTTTTCTTTTTCGAATTTTCTTTGTCGTTGTCGATCTGTTAGAGAAGAGTTTGAGAAACCATAAAATAGAAAAAACTCCTAAGGCACTTTTTGCTTTGTTTACAAACTTAAGCAACCAACAAACGTCGGTCGTGATATCTAATACCAATAAAGAAAAAGAAAATATGCGAATAAACATGTTTCACCAAAATAATGCAATTGTTACATTTTAACTAACATTTCTTATTTAATGGATTTTGTGTTCAACTTTTGAGATTTTTTTGAGATAGAGTTCATCTTTAGCTATATATAATTGCGTCTTTGAAAGATCAACTAGCATGAAATGTGGATAAAAACAGACATTCTAAACTTTTTTATGTTCACAAAATATTGGGTAAGATAACACTTTGATGCGTTTATTTCTTCTCAGTTGGTTGTCACTAAAATAACATTAAATTGATACTTACGATTCTTAAGTTTTATCGCTGGTGGAAAGCTAAAAAATAAAATTGTAATTAATAAACACTAAATGCATTGAAAAAAAACAAATTTTCGCATCGGCTTTTTCTTATCGGTCTCTGAAACGTCTATACACCTTTCGTCTGTATCAGGTAATGTTCGATCAATGTCAAGAGATTGATGAAAAATGATATGTTGCATAGTTGCAGGGACTTCCGTCTTGAAAACTTTTTAAAAAAGTCGTTTCGGTTGACAAGTCATTTGTTACAGTGTATTCATGAATATGTCTAGAAACGCTGGAGGTAGTTATACAGCCTATGTATTTTCCAGCTGCTTTTATGAATGTTTAAACATTAATAGTATTTTTGAACCAACTATTTCAATAGTATTTTTGAAAGATGGATATACCGTAGTTATGATAATATAGCTGCTAGGTATACGACGCCGTCTTTCGTAGTCCTTCATCATCTTCATTTGTTTTCAATATATCTTAGTTTTGCCGTTCGCCTCTTTCAGTTGACAATACGTAGGTCTGAGACCATTTCCACTCAAAACACAATACAGAAGGTTAAGAATGCTATATTAAAACGATTTTTGACTTTCATTACGTCCAGTCATGCTCTATTTAACGACCGTGCATCTTTAAAATAGATTTGTAATGTAGTTTTCTTACAAATGGTTCCGTCGTACGGCTGTCATGTCCAAGTCACACCACTCCTCTCCGATCGCTTTCCATAATCCATCTAGTGTACGAAGACAACGATTTCCTAAGCACCCGTTTCAACAGTTCAATCGCACAGAAATTCAGCGTATTGACCGATATGGCTTTGTATGGAATAGCACGAATACCCGTTTAATTCTTCAGTGGCTTGAGATGTGTCATGGAAGCCATTTCTGCACATGTGACTTGTAACGCTTTTCCAGAGGTAGATCCTTCTTGATTATGTTGCGTACCGTTGCCTGAGACACATGCACGTCTTTTGCCACTGAATTTTGTGTTCGTGGATCCTCAACTGTTACAAGACACCGTATTTTGCTTATCACGGCACTGGTACGACTTGTTGCAGCACCCTTTTTAGATCAGTGATTCCCCAACTCTTTTAGTCTGAGGATCCCTTGATACGAATAATAAATTTTGAGACCCCTCCAACCTATAATTTTAGTATGATAATTGAAAAACAGTGCTGTAGTAAAAACATCTCATTCCTACATACTGCATCATTTAGTTAATTCAACATAATTTTTATCGGCTTATTATTTATTTAGAATTGAAATTAATTCAGCATCTTTGTTTTCGAACCATTTTTTGACGGTCTCTCAAAAAAACCTTCACGGCCCCCAGGTGGGACGTGGCTCCCACCTTGGAAACACTGTTCTAGATTACCTTAGATGCCCATATAGATCCATATCCCTTTGTTTTCCAATGTAATTAAGTAAAAGGGATACCCCCGAACTGGAAATTCTAAAACCTCGATCTCATCACATCTTTATGATCTGAGAATATTAATATTTTGCATCGGAAATGGCTTTTGCATATCTTCCCATAAACCAACAATTTCTGTGGCATCAAAATACTTACGAAACAGCTCCAGTCAATGTTAAAATATAGTTCTGATACATTCCTTTCCACCGGGTTTTTATGACAGTCGTGATTTTCACGTTACTTGCTGACTTGTATGTTCAAAAAATCATTTTAATGTAACGTACCTAACCTTGTATATAACTCAACGTGGTCAAACAAAGTATCTTTGTTTTTGAAATCGCCACTGAATTTAGAAAGTGCTTTACCTTGAGAAAAGGATAAAACAATATAGAATATTATTGTTGTTAGTTATAAGGAATACTAAACATATAACTATAATGAGTTTATGGAGACATATTTTCCTTTCGAAACGTTTACCTTTTAAAATTCAGAGCTCTGAACAAACAAACACTATGAAGAACGTTTGGTAGGTTGTTTAAGCACAAAGTTAAACCATGGCCTAACTGCAATGTGTCCATAGCGGGTAATCGATTTCCGGATATTAGCTTTATTAGCCCCCGACATTTTTGCTGAGCTACCAATGAACATGGAAATAAACATCTATCTCGGTGTTTCTCGTAGAAGCGGATATCCGAGAAATATAAGCTTTTCTTAACGTTCATTCAGTAAAACCTTTCAATATTTGTGCTTGTGTTAATGTATTCATTCCAGAATCAATTTGCATATTAAGTACAAAGGCCACACTTAGCTAAATTAGATTAATTCTAATTTTGACAATAAAAAACAACAACAACAAATAAACTATTCTCAGATTTGAGATTTTAGAACAAAGCTAAAAAGGTTTGTTTACAAGACAAATTCCCCCCAGTGGGCACAGCGGTATGTCTACGGGCTTCAAACGCTAGAAACCGAGTTTTGATACCCGTGGTGGGCAGAGCACAGATAGCCCATTATGTAGTTTTATGCTTAATTCTAAACAAACAAATACAAGACAAATTATAACGTTGACATTCTAAATAATTTATATTTCATTGTTCAAAGCCCATGCCATTATATGGTATTCTTCAAATGAATATTATGTTTTTCTATTCATGGTGCACACGCCTGTAGTCTTTATTGTCATTGAATAATAAGTCGGTGCTGCAATACCGAACGTTTTAGTAATCCACAGGAACTGCAATAACGTGTTCGAGGCGTCCTCGAACGTCCTTCAAACTTTCCAAACGGCTTGGATGCAAATAATCGATAGCTCGGGCTAACTGAATTATTTGAAAAAAAAGTTGTAATAAAACGCTCATTGAAAACATTGTAGAAATACTATAGCTTAAAGAAAGAATCTCAACACCTCAGCCTTTTTACATGCAATGCGTTCATAACCACGTCCCACGGGGTTCGAGTTGCACATACGTAAAAGTCATAGTTCAAAGCAAGATCGCAATCACGTTTAATTAAAGGTATGTGTTAAACTGTTAATAAGTAATACAGCATCATATATTTTAACATGAAAGAGGCTTAGTTAGAAGTATCTCTCATTTTGTAAAAAATAACAAATTGTAACGTTATTCAAAAATTAAAAAAGAGATGGATTAGACTACGTTGTTGAAGAACTTGAGACTTTGTTGTTTAATTCGTATTATAGATGGCGCGACATGCTGTTGTGCAATGTAGAATTATCTGTTACACATGCTTAACGCTCCAAGCTATGTTCACATGATTTGAACAACATGAGAATAGTTGTTATATTCGCTAAGATATGTATTTATGACGTGACGCATACTGAACAGTATACAGCTAAGTCTTACACGGATGTAGGAATTAAACTATGCATGGATGAAGCAACTTATTACTAACAAAATGAGGCTTATTGTAACATAGAATTAACACATTAAGTTATGTATTTATGACGTGATAACTTACAAATATAGTACAGTTTTGTGTACATATACTGATAGTCCAAGCTATGAATGCATAACATGACCAAAATAGCGTGTGTAATAAATAATCTATGAGTTTATGACGTACGTGTAGTAAACTATATAGGGTTGAGTGTTACACAAATATATCAGTCCAACTTATCTTTGTTTGTTGATAAGCGCATAACTTCACAACTGCTGGTATCAAAACCCGATTTTTAGCAAGATAAGCCCTCAGACATACCGCTGAGCCACCGAAAGGCACAATTCATATTTCGAAGTTTAACAAGATACTACATATAATATACAAGTTTTACATTTCAAGCAATTTCTAGATGACGTGAAGTATTCCTAAACAATATATAGCCAATTCTTACACGGGTGTAACAGTCCAAGCTATGTTTATGTAGTAACGTGTCATTACACACCACAGAAGTGTTTGTTATACAAATGTAGTAATGCAGGTTATTTTTTACATTCCGCTGCAAGTTTCTTAGAAACATGTAAAGCTTAAAGAGAAGACGCAACTGTGATTAGTTTTCCTCATCATTTTACAAACACATTTCAAAATTTTCGTTTACGTTCATGCACTATTGAAAGTTTGACTTAAAATAGAACGAAACAGACTCAGTCCATTGACATCTTATCTGGATTCAACATACACCAAGCACACTTGCTCACTAATAGTCCCTACTCAGTTTAACAGTAAATCTGACTGTACAAGAACAACAACAACAAAGAAACTGATACAACTTGGAAGATACATCTTCGGGTTTTCCACCATATTGGCTAATTACAGGATTAGATGAGAACAATATCTGGAAACAGGATCCCCATGAAATTCTTTAAACCAAGATTAACTTACAGAGGCAGAATCATAGTGAAACTCTTTAATCCAAGATTAACTTACAGAGGCAGAATCATAGTGAAACTCTTTAATCCAAGATTAACTTACAGAGGCAGAATCATAGTGAAACTCTTTAATCCAAGATTAACTTACAGAGGCAGAATCATAGTGAAACTCTTTAATCCAAGATTAACGTATGAAAACAGGATCACAGTGAAACTATTTAACATAAGATTAACGTATGAAAACAGGATCACAGTGAAACTCTTTGATCTAAAATTGGCTTATGGACGCAGAATTAGAGTAAAACTCTTTACGATGATATCTAATTTTTGTTTGTAGGATTTCAGTAAAACTAATCTAAAATTAACTTAAAGAAGCAGAAATTCATTAAACATATTAATTCCAATATTAACTTATGAAAGTAGGGCTCTAGTAAAGCTGTTACATCCAAGATTAAGTTACGGGAGAAGAATTCCAACAAAACTTTTAATCCAAGATTAAATTCAGTTATAATCGACTTATGTAGTTACAATAAGAAGGATTACTGTTATAAGTTAGATTTTTTCTTTGCTTAGAATTTCATGAAATACAATATCATCTTTTAAAAGTGGCCTTTACGTGCAGCAAGATGCAAGAATGTTCTTAGACCTCCATTCCGAAAGCTTCCAGAGACTTGGTATGTAATAAAGGTTGGTTCCATTGACCAGAATGCATGAAAAAAAAAAGTGGAGGCGTTTTTATTTACAAATCGCGAAAAGGAAACTCTCTGAGAGAAACTTGTCTATCTTTTGCAGAAAATTCCCAGTTCTTATATTACAATGTTTATTGTACTTTCCATGTTTTTTTTTTCATCTATGATAACACTTTGTAACAAATTAAACATTCAGTTTTATAACTCCAAGAGAATTAAAACTTTCGAACGACACTTATAACTCAATATAAATATATTTTAGACTTACAAATACCGTAGAAATCACCGAGATAGTCATAGTTTATAAATAATTATCACGAAACTAACGTTTTTAGAACGTTATGATGCATATTTGTGTTAATGATTTATTATGTTTTTGTAAAAACTCACCTATACAGCACTGGTATGTTTTGTTATCTCCTGTTTTAGAAGTTTTGCTATCCTTTCATTAGATAAGCCGGATGAGAGGTATTCTAGTCAATGGCGTTCATCACTAACTTATGTTATGCTTGTATGACCGAATAATGCGATTTGTCTTCCAGTCTTAAAGCCCGCCCATGACCCGAAACTGCAGAGAGCGTTTTTGTGACATGAGTCGCGAACTTGAAATTCTCGGATTCATACTCCAAGTACGCTAACCTCTTTGTCACACCCAATCCTCGACTTTCTTGGCATGCTTAAACACCTAACTAAACTTCTAAATTTATTGGTGTACTAATGTACTTAACCCTCAACGTCTTTTTTGTTTTGATATACTTACATGCGTAAACTCAAACCTTTGGCTGTTTTAACGTATTTACATATCTAAGTCTCCAATTATAGCTGTTTCAGTATACTTTCGTAACTAATTGTGAACTTCTTTCTGTAGTAGTATATG
>NW_013666413.1:192693-199960 GCF_000517525.1 Limulus polyphemus
GTAATTAACTCGCTCATCGTGAACCCTCGATAAGATATCAAGGAGATATCAGACTCGAAAGAAAACTTTATAGTGTTTGTAAGTTTGTGAAATATTTGTTTATAAATCTTTGTTTGTAAGAACTATTTGTAATAACTGTTATTGTAAATTGTACTGTTGCGTGTATATTAAAACGTATTTTTGTTAAAAACGAAAACGGTGTGTATCAATCTTGTTGGCAAATATCGTAAATAAACTAAAATATCTGAATATATTTAAATACTAAATCCAAAGTACAGTTCAACTACTAAATTAAATTATCATTTAACTCGGCTTCGGACTATTTTAAATTCTCAATACGTAACAAGAACTTTCAACTTTTTATTTGAGCATATTTATATGAATAGTTCTTGTGGTATCCCTAGGAAAACCTAGCTCACAATTACCTGATATTTGCAATAACAGGAGATGAATGAACTTAGTATGTAGCAGGTCAGGCGTAGTAATTTGTTGTAAATGGAATAAAAGAGGCAAATGAAGACTGGAGAATAAAACGAAAGAATGGAGTACAGGTGGCTGATAATCTAAATGAAGGCCTATTGCACTGTGGTATGCGTAATTAAAGTAAATGAAAATAACTGAAAAGTAAATGAAAGAGAAGTTTGTTAAAATAAAAAACTCTCACATTAAGCTGTATTTAGTGGAAGAAACTGAAAATAATTAAGATGGTTTGGCTACTTATCTAAACACGATAATAAAAATAAAATCAAACTTAGAATAAGGGTATGAAAAGCATAGTACTGAATGCAAAACTTAACAACAATGCTCAGAAACATTAAATATATATATTGGAAAAACAATACTATTTAAACACACAAACAGCAAATAATGAAAACCAAGTAAAGTTTTATTCATCAATGTTAAATATATAGAAAACCCTAGTCACACGCACACGTAGGAGTCACAAACACTGAGTTATTTGTTAACAAATGGTCGACTTACCTTCAGTACAATACAGTAATACGTGGAATACAAAAGAAGACAAATACATAGTGTAATGCACTGATATATTGTATTTGCTTTAAACACAGCAGTAAACCTTGTTTTTATGCTATCATAAGGATATCAATGTTCGATTGTTCCCATAGCTGTACTACTCCCCACAATTCAACCAACATGTTTGGTTGTCATTTGACATTCTCAGTTTCCATATAACAGGACAAGCAATAGTTCCATTGGCCTTTTTTTTTAACTCCAGCTATTTTTTCACCACATTTTCTGAATGCTTGGAATCACTCTCTTGATGAAAGATGAATCTATGCTCAATAACTTTTATTCCTGAGAGAATGTATAAGGCTCTTTTTGAACCTGTCATCAGTTTTGTGTAGATTTCCAACACCATTACCTGAAATGCAGACCAGACTTGTACTGTTTCTCCAGTATGCTTCACTGTATACGCTATATGTTGACCATGATACTACTCTCCTCTTTGGAATCAAACAAATTATCATAGATTATTGCCTAACAATATGAATTTGGATCATCTATAAAAGTTACTTCTTCTTTAGCTCTGCTCATTTCTTTGTTTTATATTTAATGCTCATTTCAGACTCTTGTTTAATTATTTTTCCTAAGCTCAATTTTTTAACTGCTAAACACCCATTACGGCCACTTTGTATTAATGTATATATTTTTGTTCTCAAGAAAACATTCACATTTGTACTTCGAACCAGATCATTAGTAAGATCTTTAGTGGATTGTCATGTATCCTGGAAACAGTATGCCCTAAGATCACTTTTAAAGAATTGTTTTACCTCGACGGCTTCTGTTATCAACAGTATTAGTTTCATATACTCTCATAGAGGTTTCACACAGCTCCTACTTAAAAATGAAAGTTTGCTTCAATCTGTCATATGGAGCAGTTTCCATCAGACAGAACTTTGATTTTTACTTGTTTATTATGTAGTATTTCTATCCTGGAAACCATGCTACTGTTGGGAATAGTTTGACACTGTCTAGTTGGATGGATGACAGTCAATCTATCATACTGTACAGGGCGAGAAATCCCAATGTTTTCATTATTATTATTATCAGTACTGTATATGTGCTTGTAAAATAATTACTACAATACACAAATTATCCGCAAGTAAATAATCCTTAAACCACAATAGTGTAATACACATAATAATACAACCCATTTGCCAAACATGCAAAATAAATGAGTTACATGCTCATTTAAAAAAGAAAGGAATAAAATATTCATATAAACATACATTCACAAATACATACATACATACATAAGGATGACTAAAAGTAGTCGTATAAGGCATACAACAACAATAATAATAAAAGAACAAGAAATGAAAAGTAAATATACATAGTATACATATTTACATGTAGGTGTTCCAGTATGTTTACTTGACGATGGTGAGCAGGCTTCCCAGGACTACGGAGGAGATATACTTAATTCCATTGACACCAAGCAAGTGAGATCAGTGGCTCAGGCAAGTTTAATTTGAATTACAGCAAAATTTTCCCTGACCAAGAAAAGCTAATCTGTTTGTTTGGATTCACCTAATTACGTTTATCAACACCAGACTTTATGCCAAAGGTGGTAATTCATCTGAAGATTTGAGTGTGATATTGATGTTGCCATTGTATTATCACTCCTCTACGATGGTGTTCAGTTGCTCTGCTGGAAGATCCTGTGTTAAGGACCAGGGAGGATACCGTTGAAGTTAATGTAGAAGTCATAGGCACAATTATAACTGGAATCTGGGACGTTGGTTTTTACCCACTGATGCTTGTCAGTGTATTTACGGATTTGGTCATCCTTACCGAGAAAGACAGAAAGTTCTTATAACTACATGGATATTTGTTAGTAGTTCTTGCACTTGATATCTATTCAAACTGATAATTTTGCATTTTATGCTACTTTTCCGTTCAAGGCGGTCCATATTTCATTCTTATGTCACCATCTCTCTTGAAACCCGTACAATAGACAAGTGACAAAGCGTTGAGTTTGGATTAATCAGAAGTCTCCTTCTATTTATTTTTCAACTACTGCTGGGAAAGTCCTGCTTCTGACGACAGTATTGTCATTTCCTACAGCTGGCAAGGAGATCACCAAAGGAGAACTGTCTACACAACTTCAGAAAAGCTAGTGTATTTATATGTAACTAACCCTAGGACTGTTGTTGTTTTAGTATGTTTATGTAATTAACACTCGGACTGTTGTTGTTTTACCTTGAACTTATTGGTATTTTAGTACCTTACATTATTTACCTTCAACTTCTTGTTGCTTTAGTATCTTACATTATTTACATTGAACTTCTTGGTTTATTACTATACTTACATTATTTAACTTGAACTTCATGGATCTTTACCATAATTACATTATTTATCTTGAACTTCTTGTTTCTTTATTATCTTTCATTATTTACCTTGAACTTCTTGGTACTTTAATACATTACATTATTTACCTTGAACTTCTTGGTACTTTAATACCTTACATTATTTACCTTCAACTTCTTGGTTCTTTACTATACTTACATTATTTACCTTTAACTTCTTGTTGCTTTAGTATCTTGCATTATTTCCCTTGAACTTTTTGGTACTTTAGTATCTTACATTATTTACCTTGAACTTCTTGGTTCTTTACTATACTTACATTATTTACCTTGAACTTCTTGGTTCTTTATTATACTTACATTATTTACCTTGAACTTCTTGGTACTTTAATACCTTACATTATTTACCTTCAACTTCTTGGTTCTTTACTATACTTACATTATTTACCTTTAACTTCTTGTTGCTTTAGTACCTTACATTATTTACCTTGAACTTCTTGGTACTCTAGTATCTTACATTAATTACCTTCAACTTCTTGGCTCTTTACTATATTTACATTATTTACATTAAACTTCTTGGTACTCTAGTATCTTACATCATTTACTTTCAACTTTTTGGTTCTTTATTATACTTACATTATTTACCTTGAACTTCTTGGTTCTTTACTATACTTACATTATTTACCTTTAATATCTTGTTGCTTTAGTATCTTACATTATTTAAGTTGAACTTCTTGGTTATTTACTATACTTACATTATTTACTTTGAACTTCTTTGTACTCTAGTATCTTACATTATTTACTTTCGACTTTTTGGTACTTTAGTATCTTACATTATTTACCTTGAATTTCTTGGTACTTTAATACCTTGCATTATTTACCTTGAACTTCTTGGATCTTTACTATACTTACATTATTTACATTGAACTTCTTGGTACTTTAATATCTTGCATTATTTATCTTGAACTTCTTGGTACCTTAACATCTTACATTATTTACCTTGAGCTTCTTGGAACTTTAGTATCTTAGATTATTTACCTTAAACTTGTTGGTACCAAAACATCTTACATTATTTACATTGAATTATATTTACATCAACAATCTTCAACTTCTTGCTGTAATATGTCTTGCATAACTAGTCTTCAGCTTCTTACTGTTTCATTATTTTACGTTGTTAAGCCTCCAATTATGAAAACGTATAATTGGAAGTATATTTGAGAAGTAGCAAAATGTGTGAATGTGTCAGAAATATCAACTGACCATCACATCGGAGTCTTTTATATTTATAAAACCTTAATTACATGTAAGTATTCTAAAGCTTAAGAAACATAAATAACATTTCACCAATGAGCATTTTCCTACCTATAAAAACACACACATATATACTAGATGTACTTCCGCAAGGTTCCCAAGAGTATTATGTTTCAAGAGTAAATAAAACCAAAATTTAGAATAATAAATATTTTTATTTCTTGCTTTTGAAGTTCATATATCATGCTGTGTTGTAGCCTACAGAGTGCATAATTCTTCTAGTTATTCATAGCATGCGCACGTTTTACTGACGTCACAATAGTACAAATTGTAATGTTAAGCATTCCTTATGTGACGTCATTTTAGTGTCTACTGAGTGAATGGCAGACAACACACTACTGTATAGTGGTGCGAGTGGTTAAAACAGGTGACCCCTCCAGGCGCCCTTCGGCCCCCTTTAGGGGAAATAACTGGGATTCAGGTTGTTGGGGTAAGCAAAACATTTAAAATGTATGAATGGGTGTTAATAAATAAGTGAGACTTTCCTTTTTACTCTGGATGTAAATGAACTGAGGCCAACGACGATCGTGTTAAGAGAGTAATACATGTCCGCTGCTATAAGGAAGTTCTCATACAACGTGGTAATGCAAGATTTCTTGCAGCTGGTCATAAATGGCTGCATCTGTCTGCATACAGTTTTGACTTAGCTTCCTGTCATTTCCATCTCTCTGGATACCTAAAAGATCCTCCAGTTGGCCAACAATTCTAGACAATTAGTTTTCAAAAAGCAACTGTATGCAAATGAATTTTTCGTACAGGCATAATGTGGTTCATGGAACTATGGAAATGCATCGCATTTACTGGAAATTATGTTGAAAAGTGATGACTGTTGAACAGCATTGTTTTGTTGGTGGTTATCTTATGTATTTGGCTTACTGAAAATTCCCATTTCTTTGTGAATATCTCTTGTGAAAGACCTTACATCTTAATATTGAAGGTTACGTGAATTCACATAGTGACATTATTTTACGAATGATGTGTCTGGATAGCAGAATTGCAACATATTTCAAGTAATAATAGAAACTCCCTCATTTCAAATGTTAATGATATACGGTCGACGGATGCTAAGTGATCCGTGAGTGTTTCCTGTTAGGGTGGGGTTGGGGAAATACATTCTGGTAACATCTGGAAGAAGATTTGTTCAGTAAATAATGATAAAAAATAGTTACCCACTGTTGTTGGCGAATGATTTGTTGATAATTAAAAAAGGATGTGAAATATCTACAACAACAAAATTGAAATATATCTTCATATTACTAAACTGTCAATTACATGCTCAACATAATTTATTTCACTAGATTAAACAAAACATTTCCGAAAGCGACAAGAACCACAAGATGCAAATAAACGTTCTACCAGGAAGCCCAGAATATTTTATTGTTAAACTTACTAAACCTAATTGAATCCAAACAAATTTACTTATTCAACAGTAGAAAGACATTTTTCACATTCACTAGGCCAAATCTTCCAGTTTTACAAAGAACACAATTAAAGCTTTCCTTAGTCTCTCTCTCTCTCCTTAAATATTGACTAGAATTAAGATTTAAATCTTTCTGTTTACTTCAACGTTGAATAGGGAGTGCTTAAGATAATTGTGACACAATTAAGGTTATTCTCGTATAGTCTTTGTAGAAGGCTATATTGTAAAAACTTGTAATTTACTTACAAAAGATTGTGTTATCGTATGGTGGTAGAACTTAGTTTTATTTTATGTTTGTAGAGGTCTGTGTTATTGTATGGTAGTAGATTACTGTTTTATTTTACGTTTTTAGAGGCCTGTGTTATTGTATGGTAGTAGATTACTGTTTTATTTTACGTTTTTAGAGGCCTGTGTTATTGTATGGTAGTAGATTATTGTTTTATTTTATGTTTGTAGAGGCCTGTGTTATTGTATGGTAGTAGATTATTGTTTTATTTTATGTTTGTAGAGGTATGTGTTATTTTATTTTTACAAGTACATGTTATATATTTGTAGAATCTGTGTCAGTGTATATGTTTGAAAGAGTTTGTGGTTATTATTGTTTGCTTGTTTTTTGTAAAAGTTTCTTTGAAATCCAATATTCGTGTTATTTTCGTGTTATTTTATGTTTGTATTGTAACGAATTTATTATTAAATACATTTTTAATATCAACATTTGTTTAGATTAAGATTATATTTAAAAACATGCATAGCTTATAGTGTTAGATATGTATTGCGAAACTCTCGCCTATTCGCCATAGTTGTAAAAGATTCTCGAGAGCAAGAATCAACAATATATGTATGAACGTAAACGCTTAAATGTGGCCAGTATTGTTAAGTAAAACTGAAATTTCTAGAAACTCTCCATACGCCTATAAACATAAACAACGCGACGCGCCAAAAGAAGAGTATCTATTATTAATTCGCTATAGTCAGTGTGCTATAAAACTTCGGAAGCTATAACTGTGATTGTTATAACGCTTACCAATCGGAAAACTTTAGATATTTGACAAAGCTCGAACATTACAAACCATATGACATTAGTATTTTTACGAAAACATTACCTAACCTCACCGATAGGAAAATATCGGCGTGTGTGGCTGGTAAATAACGGAGGACAAAGCTAGCTAGTTTCCCGTTAAGCGAATCGTACCTACATCAACTCGAA
>NW_013666413.1:200822-210898 GCF_000517525.1 Limulus polyphemus
AGGGCTATCTGCGCTAGCCGTCCCTAATTTAGCAGTGTAAGACTATAGGGAAGGCAGCTAGTCATCACCACCCACCGCCAACTCTTGGGCTACTCTTTTACCAACAAATAGTGGGATTGACCGTCACATTATAATGCCCCCACGGCTGAAAGGGCGAGCATGTTTGGTGTGACAGGAATTCGAACCCGCGACCCTCAGATTGCGAGTCGAGCGCCGTAACCACCTGGCCATGACGGGCCATAATAACTATTTGTAATAATTGTTATTGTAAATTGTACTGTTGTGTGCATATTAAAACGTTATTGTGTTGAAAACGAAAACTGTGTATCAACCTTGTTGGTAAATATTACAAACTGACTATATATATCGACATTTATTTAAATACTAAATTCAAAGTACAATTTAACTACTAAATTTAACTTATCAGTTAACTCAATTTCAGGCCATTTGAAATTCTAATACGTAACAGTATAATTTTGTATCATAATATATAAGGCCTACAAATGACTGTACAGTCTTTAAAATCTAATATTTCTACAACAACTAAAGTTGAGGGCACACAATGACGCACATATTGGTCTAAATCTTTCAAGTTTTGTAAATTACTTCAAAGGCACAGGATTTATGTGCTCACAAAGGAAATAACGATACTGTCGCCTCAGTAACTAAAGTTTTGTTAAACGCAGCCCAAGAAAGTTTAAGAAAAGAAGGCTTCTGTTGAATTTGACATACAGATAGCCATAATGTTTAAGATTTAAAAAACACACCTACACTATTTGTGGTATAAATTCAGAGGGTGCAACAGCTACTCGAAGGGAACTACAAGGCTAGACTTTTAAGTGGATGAATCCTTATCCCAAGGGGCAACGTTTAAATTTCAAACGGTGTTGAACAGTTCTTAGATGTAATTATTGAATTTGTAGAAGTGTGTCTACCACTAGTCTTCAACAACTGTAAAACTAATCTGCGGTTAGCTTTATCTTCAACAAATATGAGTCTAGCTTTTATTAATAGTGGGATTATTCTATAGGCTGATACCTAAGCCTAATCTTCAAATATTATTCAAAATATTCATAAGCATGCAGGATCAACAGAAGAAAAACCAATAGCTCCGTACGGAGACTATAGTTTTACCTACGACCAGAGTCGAATTTTCATCAATTTGTTACATTAAACTCTGATTTATTAAGTAAAATTATAGGGTTTTAGTGTGTCCTGTTCTGATAGTAAAGATAAAACTATCTTTTCGCATCTGACAAAAACTTTTTACTTTTCATCGTTCTGTTTCGCACCTAAAGCGAGGGTCTGTAATCGATCTAGTACACTTATCGAATTATATAATTAATATATAGTTTATTTCTCAGGAATAGTGTTAGAATAATACACGATTTGTTACTGCTTAGTTTTAAACATAGTTTCTAATATAAGACCACTGTGTACTTTTTTTAAGAATGCTAAGAAGAACTACTGACCAGTACTGAAAGGTTAAGATCTCGTCTTCCAGTTGAAGAAATAACTTTTTTATTTTTAGAATTAACCTGAAAAGTGGCTTTATATATAGAACTTCTACAACCATTCAGGTGCACTAGCACAAACGAATGTTAACAATAATGAATGAATTTATCAAAATAAACAACCGCAAAACAGAGTGAAAACGATCTTTATTCAACATTTAAACTCTATTTAAACTGTCAATAGCGAAGGTAGAAGACTGCGCCTTTACTATATCACTAACTCTCTTGATAAGATACGTCTGAACATCTTGTTAATTTTAGATTTTTACTTGTTAAACTTAGAATTTAAACTCTACTCACGTAAGCGAGAAAACTTCATCTTGTAACAGAGAAAGTTTGCCCGAAAGAGGGAAAGACTGAGAGAGCATTGCATTATTAAAAAAATTCTGTAACACAATCTCTCTGAGGAAAGTATGTTTGCTACCTTCGTCACTGTTGATCATTCCAATATAAATGATAATGTTATCTCAAGTTATCACCTGATCCACCAGTTAGAAATATCGCTATATACCGTTACTTATTGTTTTCTACTTTACAGCAGTTTTTCCTACGAGAAAGTGCACTTAATACCATAAGATAATGAACCATAACAATAGGTAACTAGGGTAAAGGAACTTAGCTACTTTAAACCTATATATACGTGTATGTGTGTGAACATTCTTAAAATTTTCAAATGAGCTTTAAACGATCATTTTACTGAATAAAGGAGATAGAAAACATCTCATTTGCCTCCTTAGTATATTGAATTGAATAAGATATTCGAGCATATGATTATTTCCAAAACCCTATTATTTTATGATGGCTATATTATAAGCAAAAGAAATTTAGTATCAGTTTCTAGTTGTACATGCTACAGCAAAAATATATTTTTCTAAACATATATCAAATAAACCTAAGATAAAAAACGTAAGTAATTTTAGTTACACCACAGTACCAGAACTTCACAGCTTTAATGAAGACTACGTAATCAGTCCCGTATGCAGAATGTTTGAAAAGAGGGGTTCTAATTTGTGAGATCAAAATCCAACTCATATTATGCAAAGCACAATCAGTATGTAAAGCATGCTAATGCTACAGAGGTCTGGAGGTATACCTCCCCAAAAAAATTTAAAAAAATAGGTGCTGTAAAATTAAATCTGAAAGCAATTTGGCAAGAAATATAGCTTTAAACAATTGAACGGCCACTCACATAAAATCCACAAGCAACCAATGAAAAGTCAACAAATCATTATTGTGTTGTAACACTGCAAGGGGAGCTAGACTTAAATTAGCATAAATATGTATGTTTTATTATAGTAAAGTACTGTACTACCTACATAAAGAGTAGTTATTAATTGTTAAATTATATTACTATTTTAAACAACTCTGTACAACAACAGTATATTAGCTATTTCAATCATTGGCTATCATATATGTACATGTATGCACTACTGAAATAACATATTAGCATGCTCCATTCTTCTGGGGTGCTTTTACATAAATATCTTACATAAGTTTCAATACTGACAGTACGGTCATAATGATTATGTATTAAAGCTAGAACCCTCAGTTTTTCTTCGGTTTGTGTACACCTCAAGTAATTATTCAACCGGCATGGAACCGATGCCGAACGTTCACATGGACTTAGTGGCAATAACATAAAGATAGTACACTGAAGCACGCTTTTAAGCAGTTATCCAGTATCTTGGGCCTGTCCTGAAGAGGTATAGAAAGCCATCCTGTTTTCCATCAATAAAGTTCTTCATCAAAAATATCAGGATTTGGCAAATTTTTCCTATAAAAATCCATAACCTGTCTGGTATCAGAGATAGAAAACTCTTGTGTGAGTTTTGATGGCATAAGTTTTTGAACTGACGCTGCTTGCTTTACATGTGCATCAAATCTGGAAGAAATATTACTGATAATGTGGTTAAGAATAGGAAAGTTTACTGTTTTCTTAAAGTAATCCTCCACGGGACTATATTTTGCATATGCACGTTGTACTTGTCGTTGACTATCTCGTGGCATGCTATCATTAATATTAGATTCGTTTGCAATATTACTGCTATGCTTCAAGATATGATGTAAATAATCATCTACGTTCACTCTTAGTGAAGTCAGTTCTTTACAGCATTGTTCTATTAAGGAAACACCAGAAACAATGTTTTGGCTTGGGCCTTGGATATTTACAGAAGCTTCTTTCAAATAATAAAGGGTACGTTGTAAAGCTGTTAAACAAAATAAGAATTCAAAGGATTTCAGTACTTTTTAGATAAGTCATAGCATTTGTCTTATCTTTAGTAGCCCAATTGTCATTAAACATTTCAAAATTATCATTTATATACACAATAACCCCACACATGTGAAGTAAGAATGGATGACATAAACAGAACCTTTCCCAACCTTTAATGTTCTCAACCCAGCGTGTAGTGCATACACACACACATTGAGAAGTGGAAGACGTGATAAAGCTGTTCCATGCTGGATGCTCTTTTGATAGATTGCCTTCAATAGTTCCTCATGTTTAGGTGAAGATTTAATTCAAGCAGTTATTCCTTTACCTTGATCGATACAATTTCCTATTGGTGGAACTGAACATGAATTTTTAATAGCAAGATTAAGTAAGTGACCCGAGCTAAGAGTATACAAGGCCTTATTTTGCATATTTCGAATTTGTTTTTGGACACCAGATCTTTCGTTAGCCATGGTGATGCTCCATCATATCCTTGACCACGCAATTTATTTAGAGATAATCAATATCTTTGTAATTGAACATACAATATATTTTGCTCTGACCCTCTGTAGCTTAACAAAGACAATAAATTCTTCCCTAATTTCACAGTTGTCATATTAGTAAATGTTCCACATTGTGAAAAGGCACTTCATCAACAAGAACAGAGTGGAATTACATCATATTCTATGACAATGATGATGTCATTTTGTGAGCGGGGAGATAAATATGTAGAATTTTTTTTGCCTTGAGATGATACAAATGATCTCTCAGCTTTTCATCATTTTTGGCATAATGTTTCAGCAAGGCCAGAAAATTGGCAGGGTTTTTGGAAAAATTAACATCTTAGGTATCTCCACGAAAGTTTAAGCCTTTTTCCCCCTAAAAACAAAATGGCACAAACAATTTATGAATAATATGTTTATTCTGAGTTATATATGATTGAAGAGCACTGTTAGTAATGATAATATCAATTCTAGTGGATGATAGATGTTCAATGGAAGCTTACAAAGTATCAGCAGTCTGCATATAATCACGACGATAAACAAGGTTAGAATGGTTACTTAAATTATCACTAATTTTGACCCAGTTGTTAAATTGTTTGTTGACAAGTACTACTTTATCACATCGACATGCATTAAAAAAAGGGTAGAACAAAGATTACAAAAAATGATTACAATCTAATTTTGGGCTGTATAATAACCATGGATATTTTTCAAGCTAATTTATTTTAAACTTGCAGTTACACCAATGAGAAAACGTGGTAGAAAATCTTTTGGTGGTGCCACGTGCTTATAAAGCTAGTAATAGTTTTCAGCATTTGATAGATTACTAATAGCTTGGTATTTTTCATCAAGTGATTTTGTTGGTGTCAGTAAATTGTCAGTGTCAATGCATGGCTCAGTGACTACAGAAATACCATACCAAAGATGATGATGGTCCAGGAGGAACGGAACTGTCAGTGCTTGAAGCAGTTTGAGGCTCAAGTAAACCAGTTTGTATATCATCAATGTCATCATCAGAAGAATATAGTTCAATAGTGTCAATCTCACAAACTTCACATTCATCACTGGCACCAAAGAAAGACTGAAATGTTGACTGGGTTATGTCATTAAACAGTGTCTGAAAACAAAAATATAGAGCAATGTAAAGAGGCAACCAGTATACAGCTTTAACATAACATTGTAGTTTATATACACAAAATCCACAGTAAAGATTGTTATTGTATTCATCTATATATTGACGTATTATGATATCATGTATAAGTATTCATGGATTAAATACAAACTTTGTAATTTAAAACACCAGACATATGCATAGCACAACACAAGGTACCTTTTCTAATTGCATCTCAAAGGCTTTATTACTTAATAAAACAGCAAAACTACGTAGTACTGTACCTTGGCCGTCATGTTCCGATCCTTTTCTTTTGCTTGCAGAAAACAATCTTCTATCGCTGTAATCAGTTTCACGTAGGCGCTTCATTCTATTCAGTAAAAAGTATCGAAGTTCTAGCTTGTATATCGTATGCTGTGTAGTCTCGCGAGCCAGACTCTCTTACTAGTATAGCGGGTAATTTTCAAATGGGTTTAAGATTAGTACAGTACACTTCTAAGCTCCCTCCTTGTATTAAAATAAAAACCTACGAAATGTTTAAATATCAAACCCACAACCACATTATAGTTATATTTCGGTGACACAACAAAGCTTGCTTGTGCTCAAAACCAAGTGTATGATTTGGATAGTTCATGTAGCGCGGGTGTCATATTTAGTTATTTTTAGAAGCGAGAGTATATGGGAAGTTTGTTTACGTAACTGTTTACGAATCATATGATGTGTATCGTGTACACTCAATTGTTATGAGTTAGCGATTGTTATATTGTTGCGTCATGTTACAAGAGCTTTCTGAATTTTTCTCGTTGTTTTAATTGTGTATTATTGCATCAGGATATCTAGTGATGCGTGGAATGTTCTAGACTTCTGTCGGAGTATAATGCGCGTCGAAATATTATTATTTAGGTCTCGACTGCATGATTGTGAGTTTAGCGATAACGTCCCCCAGTGGCACAGCGGTATGTCTGTGGACTTGCAACGCTAAAAACCGGGTTTCGATACCCGTGGTGGGCAGAGCACAGATAGCTCATTGTGTAGCTTTGTGCTTAACTTCAAACAAACAAACAAATTTAGCGATAAAGAGTGTGTAGTGGCGATTCTTAAAGAGAAATTATCACAGACTGTACTGTAATAGCAAAGCAGAGAAGAATAAATCGTCTTGTCAGTTGTGTTCTAAAGTAATTGAACGAGCCTATGCGGACTTTGACGAAAAAGAGACAATAATTTAAAACTCTGGACACAACTGTGACAACTAACAGCATAACGAAAATCTGTATATATACGTTTGACTTGTTTTATAATATTATTTTAAAAAAACTGGACTGTGTTGATGTTTGTGTATTGTTGAAATTTATTGCCAACAAGTCACATACGTTTACTGTAAAGACTCTGGCCTACAAAACCTGACAGTAGCAATATGGCTTCGGTTTCCAATTACAAAGTGTCAACAGAAGTAATTGCATGCGACTATTTCAAGTCAAAAAAAAAACTAATGCTTCCTCTGAAATATGTAGACTATGTCGGAAGTGTTAAATATCACAAGCAGCTGCGCTATAACTATATAAGCAAAATTTTGTACATCACAAAAATAGGAGGTTCGACCGAACCCCCTCGAATCCCCCTGCGTACGTGTGTGGTAATAATGGTTGCTTTTTTTGTTAACTTTTATATTTTAAACGAAACTTCTTTTAAATGTGTATGTCTGTAAGCAAACGGTGATTTTCCTTTATAATTAGAAGTACCTGTGTTTTAAGTCTATTTAGGGTGAAACTCAAATCAGTTATATTTAGTTGTTAATTAAAAGTAGCAGTTTTATAATTGTATTATTTTATTTAAGCCCATGTGAAGTTTTTTCTGCAAAATTCACTTAGATTAGTTTGTAATTGATATTGTAAAATCATGTAAAGATCTATTTCATTTCTCATTTTCTCAACAAGTAATTTAAATACAGATTTCACCTTTTCCCTCTCTCGTTTGAAAGTCTGAATACTGATTGAGTGAACAACTATTGAACAACTTCATGGTCTCCCTCTGTCGACGAAAACAGGAACAGTTCAAAGTAATCAAAGTTATACTTATCTGATAAAAGATTTACACTACACCTGCATCCAAAGGTTATGATGTTTTTTTTTTTGCTAAGCAAGGGCATTGTTGAGGTAATGTTTACTCATACAACACACACTTGCTAGACCAGATTCCACTCTAATAGAGGCCTGAAAAACATCTTGACGTACTTGGTCTAGACTCTAAGAGTATTATCTCAGCGTCTGAAAGAATACTTTCCAGGTGTTTTGCAGGAACTTCACTAACAGGTGCCGCTAGAACACGATGCTTTAGATTATCTCAAGGACAATAAGCAGGAAAGGGGAGGGGATTGGATTAGGGATTGTGTCGAGCTAGCGGATCCAGAGTTTTGCGACTGAGACATTCTTGCAATGTAGAGATTAAAGTGTTATTTTTTTATCAGTCGACTGGTCTCAATCAAATTAAGGTTTAAAAGTATTACATTAGGTCAATATAAATATATTTTTTTTCTAAACTAACCTTTACGTGAATATAACAAGATGAACCGTTAAATGGGTCGGCACTTATAGGACTAAAATAAAAGTATTATAAAGCCGACTCAAACGTCTTGGAGGAATAACTACGAAATAGAACTAATGTTCCATTCAGACAACCTATTGATGCCTTAGGTCAAACAAGGCTTATTGAAACAGCAGTTGTTGATTGAAATGCAGCTCATGTTTCAGGCCATTCAATATTCTCATTGCCTGACTAACGAACGCAATATCCTGGTAGCCAGTGGCGTCAGCAGTCTGTTGTAGTCCTCCTCTAACTGGTAGTAACTTGATGGTTGATTAGTGTAGCCTGCGCTTCCTGTGATGAAAGTAATACCACCGATTTTATGAATGGAAAATGCACAATTAAGCCAGTTCTGTTTTCTCTTTCTTATGGAGCTACAGCGACACAATTTTAAAATTGGATCACTCAGAATTCATATTAGCACTGACAAAAAAAAAGAAAAACACACGTAAAGATAAACAGGCAAATGATATCAATCATACTCACAAAGGCAGCGTAAGTCAATAAATACGATATTCAAGTAGATTGTGTTTTCTTAATGCAAGGCTTAACCTGCAACATATTAGCGCCAAAATCGCGAAATTTCACGTTAATCCACAGTATTATTTTACAAGCATATTATTAATGCAGTTTTAACTTTTTGCTTTAGTATAATTACCAGTTCTTTTGTTGTTTTTTCTGAATCATCCTTATGATTTCTATATTTGATTGTGGCCTTTTACATGTATCGGGTAATTAAAATATTACTTTAATTGCTCAAATCTATACAATTTATGTATTTACCACAAAATAAAAATAAAAGAATATTCTCTGATAATAGCTTCAAAATGAACGAAAAAAATATTCGCAGAAACATGTTTTGTTCTAGGTTTTAAGTCACTGGAGTAGAAGTGGCCGTTATTTGCTAAGCTGCAAAGTACGTTACTCACGATTTCGTCTTGATAAGAGCACGTTATACATTAGTTCGTCCCAGCATTACCAGGTTAACCAAGCGACAAATGAGCATTTGACTAAGAGCTTTATACAATCTCGTGACGACAAACAACGAGCACTCAAATCTGAGCTTCTAACACACAAACGAGCATTTTATCTGATCAACAATGACGATGATTAGGGTTAAGTTGAGTCAAAAACTATAAACTTCTTTTTGTCACTAATCAATTCTTTGCACTCGTGACAACAATTAGAATATAAGTTTTTTCTTTATGTTATATTTATGTTCTTACATTCTTGTATTTTTATAAGTCAGAAAACTCGATAGATTTGGAGCACCTAATTAAAGTATAATAAAACTAAAACATTTTGCAAATTCACGTGTTTTTTTCAGCAATGAAGAATTTAGATATATATATATATTTCAACATATTTCTTCAGTTTTCCAACCAATGTGGCTCAAAATAATTAATGATTAACATCTGTTGAGGCGGGTTCTAGGAATGAAAATCTCTGCAGCTTACAATTGATTGTAGATGATGCAATAATTCATATTCTAAATCCATAGACGGTTCTTGGTCAAAACAAATAATCTTTATAGTTTTTTTCAATCTCGTCACTAGCATCAGTAACGAAACAAAGTCGAAGCTGCCACGTGGAACCGTTTTTAGTGCCACATCACAGCCAATTAGACAGCTAACAAGATGTTGGCCGACCATAAATATGACCATCGAGGAATTCCTGACCATCGTTTGCAATAAAAATGGTCATTACTTATGCTTTTTCTAGGTTTTATATCAACCAAAATCTTATTTTATGTTTTTCAGTTGATTAAATACATGAAATCATGATGGTGGAATCAGTTGAGTAGTTCTCCACTTTACAGAGAAATAGAAAAAGAAGTAACAAACTTTTTTTTTACATAACATCATATTTCTTTCTTGTTAAATACATGAAATCATGATGGTGGAATCAGTTGAGTAGTTCTCCACTTTACAGAGAAATAGAAAAAGAAGTAACAAACTTTTTTTTTTACATAACATCATATTTCTTTCTTGTTAAATACATGAAATCATGATGGTGGAATCAGTTGAGTAGTTCTCCACTTTACAGAGAAATAGAAAAAGAAGTAACAAACTTTTTTTTTAACATAACATCATATTTCTTTCTTGTTAAATACATGAAATCATGATGGTGGAATCAGTTGAGTAGTTCTCCACTTT
>NW_013666413.1:211124-212119 GCF_000517525.1 Limulus polyphemus
GCTTGTCCCCCAGTGGCACAGCGGTATGTCCGCGAAGTTATAACGCTAGAATCCGTAGTGGGCAGAGCACAGATAGTCCATTGTGTAGCTTTGTACAAACAAACAAACAGTTTCTCCACTTTACAGAACTACTATGAAATAGAGAAAGACGTAACAAACTTTTTTTTTTACATAACATCATATTTCTTTATTGCTTTCTTGTTAGATACGTGAAATCATGATGGTGGAATCAGTTGAGTAGTTCTCCACTTTACAGAGAAATAGAAAAAGAAGTAACAAACTTTTTTTTTACATAACATCATATTTCTTTATTCCTTTCATGTTAAATCAATTAGCTTTAGTTATCTTACTTCAGTGACTTGTACTTTCTCAAAATAAACTTTGTTTCGAATGATATTCAATATTATAAGATGAACGACCGGTTCCGGCCTTTTTACGCTAATGGAGAGGAGGTTACATACCGCTTTCAATTTTTTATGAGCTTCATAATTTATCAACAAAAAAATAAAAAATTAAGCATTGTTTTCACCCACTAATTTTTTAAATATAACAATCTGGTTCCTGTACCTCAGTTTAAGCTAATCACGGAGGTTCTATAAAAGAGAATGTTATGATAACAGACTGTGAAACTTTATTTCTACCCACATTTTACCTTATTTCGAAACTTAACGCAACTGTTGCAAGAACACTATTATAAAGAGCTTACCCCACAAACCTAGTGCAGGATAATATGGTAGCACACTAGTTATTTTACTTTTTATTTTACTGATTTTTACTTTTACTTTCATATTTTTCAGTGATGTGTTAACGTCATAGAGCTGAACATCTTACCGATGTATTAATATTTGGCATTTAAGTAACATAATATTACTTGACATTACATCAAGGAACTAAAAACTCAGGCCTGCGAATTTAAACTTCATAAAAGTTGTTTTGGTTTTAATAACGGATTTTCCATAATTGATTTCCGCAGAGTTCTAAAATAATATTATTTT
>NW_013666413.1:212249-219476 GCF_000517525.1 Limulus polyphemus
AAAATAATATTATTTTTTTTCTGTCACTCTTACTTAGATCAAATTATTATTTCGTTTACCACAATGAACATTTTTGATTATTATGTTTGTTAACAAAAATACAAACAAAGTGAAGAAAAGGGAAGAACGTTGATGTCAAACGAATAGGCATCCTTATTCATCTTGATTTTTTTGTGAAATCTACATCTTTTAGTATCAACGTACGTGTTGTGGTCTTTCTTTTATGTATTGTTTTATGATGTTTTGTGAAAAATGTGCACGTGATCGAGAAAAATGGGTAACATTTTTGGATTCAGTGTACAGGAACTACTGTAGAACATATAAAAATTTCAAGACAATAAAACCACCACAGGCCTGTGTAATCGATGTTTTGCAGAGAACCGTCATCGTCACTTGGCTCAAACACTGTTTTACATCTTAATATGACCAGATGAAATGTTATATACAACTTGATACGACACAGACTTCCACTGTTTACCTGAATAAAACACCATTGAACTTTAGTGTTATAAAATGGAGTATTAATGATTACCTGGATGAAACAAATTTACACATTACACAAAGACGTTCCATTGTTTACCCAGATATAACATCATACTTAACTAGACACAGGGGAATTCCACCATTTATTCAGCTAGAACATAATTACACAGAGGAGTTCTCTAATATATTTGAATTAAAACACCTATTACCTTGACGTGACACGGGAAAGGATCATTGATTACCTGAAATAACATTTACCCTAATGCGACATGGGAATGTTTCATTGTTACCTGGATGAAATAAGGGGCTAAATTCTAATGTGGCAAAGGAAAGTTTCATTGTTTACCTGGAAGGAATAGCATTTAACCTAATGTGACTCACGAAAGTTTCATTGTTTACCAGGATGAAATAGCATTTACACTAATATGACACAGGAAAGTTTCATTGTCTACCTGGATGAAATAAGGTTTACAAATTAATGTGACAAAGAAAAATTCCATTGTTTACCTGGATAAATAAGCATTTACCCTTATGTGACACAGAAAAGTTTTATTGTTTACCTGGATCAAATAAGGTTTTCAATTTAATGTGACAAAGAAAAATTCCATTGTTTACCTGGATAAATAATCATTTACCCTTATATGACACAGAAAAGTTTTATTGTTTACCTGGATCAAATAAGGTTTTCAATTTAATGTGACAAAGAAAAATTTCATTGTTTACCTGGATAAATAAGCATTTACCCTTATGTGACACAGAAAAGTTTTATTGTTTACCTGGATCAAATAAGGTTTTCAACTTAATGTGACACAGAAGACTTCCATTCTTTGGTTCATGAGAATATCGCAGTTCCACCGATAGAAACAACATTACCATGTTTTTATGTACGAATTATTTTAATGTGTGTTTCATTGTTCGTTCTGTGTGTCTCAAAACTGATGGGGTGTTGTGTTAAACTCTCTAGAATCACGTTTTGTTTCCGTATACTTCAAGAAAAAAAGAAAAAAAAAAAGGACTGAAACATCAAAAATTGATTTATAATCTTCACCCATAGAAAATACACTAAATCTGTTTTATTATGAATTTCAGTATGATTTTTATGAGAAACATTACTACTTGTGCAACATTTAGATTTTAATGACTATTCTACGCCACCAGGTTTTCTAAGGAAACAAAATAGTTTATGGGCTTTTTCCGCTCAATTCACATATATTATATCACACCTTTTGTGTAAGTTCTTACTTCTTTGAACGCGTGTATTTCCTATCCTTGGTATTGGTAAAGAAATATAAAATGCGGATTGATATTTATTGCAAGTTAAAAGAAAGTAAACTCTACCTTTGACGTCATACTTTCGACAGCATAAGGGTGGCTTGTTCTATAAAACAGGACCTTACATCGACAAAGAAACTCGCAAGTTACCATTCTTTGTCCTATAGACCTGGGGAGAATTTGTGTAATTGGCTACAGTACGTCGGTGGTCTCAATTTCCTTATATATAACCTGCCAGGGGTGTTAAATTTTCAAAAGCCGCTTGCTTCGTTAGAAAACCCAGTTCTACACGTCTTTGTAGTTTAAAGTGTTATTTACTCCAATGAAACAGCGTATAGTGACTTAAGGCAACAAGCTGCAGAAATTATGTGATCTTCAAGATCGTGTTAGTTGCTTTAGGAAAGGGCCTCTGAAAGATCCGTCAGCGTAACGAGGACGTAGTGTTTACTAAAGAACAATGCTCACGCCCGATCGATGCTTATGGTACTCGATATAGCATTAAATACAGTAGCGCTACCTAGCGGGCTGCGTGAAGCCTAATGTTTACAGAGTTTCGTGGCTGAGAGACCAGTTCGCGGCACAGTAGAGCGAGCTGTTTGAATGGGAGCGTGTACATAAGACAGTCAGTCCCCTGACCCGAAGATGTCTGCGTCATTCTTGGCACCAAGATCACGAAGAAGTCCAATGGCGTGATTTTTGATGAGGTGTCCGGCTGTTGTGGCATTCAGCACACTGTTTTCCTTTAGTTTTCAGGCTGACAGCTGTAACAGCTGTTGGGTTACATCAAGTGAGTTGAAGTATATATTTCAGTGTTTGAATGAACGTAAAGAGTTTTATTACATCCACAGTTTCGTGAGTTAGAAACCTTCTTAAGAGTTCTGTTTACTGTAATCTTTACTAATAAATACGTAATCAACAACTAAACCCCAATTCTCCCCTACTGATTTCGAAACTCACTCGAATCAACCCTTTCTCCCCTTTTATAACTAAGAATAAAGCTTTCTACAGAAACTATAGAAATATCTTTATTTCCTTCTCAAGACTTTCTCTTTTATTTACTTGTTTATTTTTTGTTATTTTTACCTAACAAAAAATTTATTCTAGTGTCAAAATATTTCTCTCCTTTCTCCTTCCTTCTCAAAGAACGAAGTTTATTCTACTAGGTTTTGTTTTTGGCTAAAGCTAGCTTTAAACATTTGATTTTCTATCCTTTCTAAAATCGTGGTTCTGAAGAAGTATGAACAAGAGTACTTCGAGATGGTTACGTGAGAACACATTTAATGTTATTCATTTTGAATTTACCAATTTATGTTGTGGCTCACGTGTGCAGGAGAACGTAAATTATATTACTAACTTGAACAATGTTTTAAAGTAACAACAAATCATAGTTTTTGATGTTCACGTATTAAAATGTGACTTGGGTTATTAAGTATTTATATTGTACTCTAGGCTAGTTTCAAGAAGACTTAGCAGGTTTGATCAGAAACAAAACTAGTTAAGCTGTTCATCAGTTTATGAGTTTGATCTTTTGTCAAGCAGCTATAATGTATTACAATGAAGTGTGGATAAAGTAATGTCTTTCCGGCCTGCTATTACCATGGTGACCTAGTGAGTTAACGCGTTCATGATACGTAAATATATCGCATTTTTTTACCTACATCTGTATAAAACAAAACAAAAAACACACACACAAAGCAAAAAAAAAAGAAAAAAAAGAGATCTGAAAAACTTGTAAAGAAACCAGTTTCTCGTTGTTAGCACACTTTGATAATTAATGTTCCGGAGTTCTTTCCAAGGTCGTGCGCTTAGGCAAATAAATTAGAAATTTGTCTATTGAAATTTCTCTAACAATTTTCTAACGACTGGGTTCAACAATTGTGTGTGTGGTCAGTGGTTATACTGATAATCACGAAAAACTGAAACAGTTGAACTATGTGTTATTTGGTTCCTTAGGTTATACAAGTTCAAATATAACTTCTCCAGTTCCTTATGAATTGAGGCATACTTTATTCGGCTTCCAAGGTTACACAATGTGAAACTAAAGGAAAATGTAACTGGCGTGAACTAGGAGGGAAAATGAAGAACGGTTTCTTGGAGACTCTTGGAGACCCCCATTCAATTCCACAATCAAGTGTTAGTTTTGTTTCTTGTTATAGTTTCGCTAGACGTTTAGCAAAACAGCTGTTAACAATCTAGCGAAGTTTAAGTGTCCTAGCATGCTTTATTGAGTTACTTGTGTCCTGTTGAAGACAAAATTGATTCAGTCCGTCATTCATTTTGTTTAATTTTAAACTGAAGTAAACACCAGTACACAAACGCAACAACACAATTTTATGTAGTTTTACTTACATTATATTGAAAATCATATAAGTAGTTTTATTTTAGTTTTAATAGAAAAAAAAGAGATAATTTTACTAAATTCCATGTCTATTTTTGTGTTCATTACGCTATAACCTATATAACATTGAAATTAGTTGCTAGAAACACAAAATGATAATGGTAAACGACTAATGCACTATAATATTGCATTGGAAGTTTAATAAATCCTACTTCTTCCAGTTCTTTCCATCTTCATGATCACAGCTCTGAGAAATGTAAACGATACGTTCCGAACAAATGCACTATTGATCTCAATCGAGATACCAGAATAGTAATAAAAGGAGCATATATTGTTATGTACGGGTAGTTCATGTATGTATTTGTTGCCGAGTTACACAATTATAATTTCGCCACCCAACAATTGCAGTAAAATCTAGGGAGCCTAATGTTGATTTTATGTATGGATTAAATATGTAAATCTTGAAACTACAAATGGTTAAACTCACTCGAAGGAAAAGTAGCGCATTTAGTTTAAACGTCCACAACAAAGTTTTCTTTGCCTTACTGCAAATTAAAAAGTCTACATTTCAGATTTTGCTCCACTGTAGCTATATTTATTTGTTTTTTTAATTTTAAACGTGCCGCCAATTAATGGCCAAATTCAGTGTATCTAAACTTTGTGTGTGTGTGAAGATTTATACTATCGAAGTTATATAACGAAATACTTCAAGAAGCTTCGCGAAGAGTTACACATACATTTGGAATTTATATAATAAAACGCGCAGTATAGTTAATGTATGGAGTCATTACAATGAACTTGTATAATAATAATAATGATAAAAAAGAGCTCAAGAGAATATGCGTAAGCTTTATCATCTGTAACTTATAAGTCAAATGATGTTTTGTGGAAGTTCTGTCATCTCGATCTTTTTTAATAAATCAGAACACCGAAGGAGGATTTGCGGAGGTTCTATCTCATCTGGAGCTTGTACAGTACGTTGAAATATTGCAGGAGGATTTCCGGAGGCTTCAAGAAAAGCTAATCACTTGTTTAGGAATGTAAATCTTTAATGTCAGCTGATAATTTAATACTTTTCACGTGTTTAGCTCACTTGTGTTGTTATATTATATCGTCCAACACTGTGATTGAAATCACAATAAGTTTAAGATATGCAAGCACACTTGTAAACCTTTAGTTTTCCATCTAAAATGCTGGTCGGTAGTTCTGTGGGAGATATTCACGTTTTTGCTGTTTTATATGTCCACATAGTCCTAATAATTGACACGACGGAAATTGAATGAATTTATATTTCTCATTTCCTGTTTTCAAAAATGTTTTACACACATATAATATAATACCGAAGTTAATAATACCCGAAGTAAATGAGCTGCATTTAACAGCAGTTGCCAGAATTTTATGGTCACCTTCAGGTGGAGCTAGAATCGTGTTAAGTGGGCGTTAGGGTTAATTTGAAACGAATACGCAATCTACGAGTATATGACATCCTAAAATGTTTTATCTTATCGCATTCAGTAAGATCATACGTTCAATCGTTGGCGATGATGCCGCGGAGTTATAGCACGTTATAGAAAAGGACCTTACAAAGGACATGCATGTTGCTCAAGAATAAAGTTAATACAACTTTTAACTGTTGTTTTTTATCTTTATTGAGACGAACATCTTCGTTAGTACAGAATAAGAAACATTAAGAGGGAGTGTATTGTTACTTCGACCTAGTTATAAAGTAGATTTACCACCATGTTCTGCATTTAAGAAATCTTTCCCTTTATAGTAAAAAAATAATATGAATACTTTGTGGTTTTGAGACGAAGAATGAAATGTATGTTAATAAAAAATGGTATTTATTAAATGTATCTTTATTTCATAAACAAAATATAAGTTTGGAAAGAGCAGAATATAAGTCATTATCTACAAGTTGGAGCAAAAATACGACTCTCGCGTTTCATACATAATATACACACGAATTGTTGAAGTTGGAGAACATATACATGCACAGTAGCATATTTTAGACATAACACTCATGAATCAAAAGAGTTATTATCATCTAAGTACAACTTTACAGAGCATTTCATGTATACCAGCATTTTTTATTAGGGAAACTGTTTTTACAAAAAATTTCGATAAGATAAGTCATTCATTTGGAATGTATTTTCGAGTTAGTCTGTATCTCTGAAATGCTTTTTGGAATTGGCCACTAAATGAGTGGTCATGCTCTGGAACATGTTACTGTAGTTTTAAAAACCACTGAAAGGATCTACATTTGACTACTTTGACTGTTGACCTTAAAGTTCAGCTTTGGCCATCCAAGCATATCGGGATTTAAGAAAAGTTTCCTTTCACGTAGTATGAGAAAGCTTTTTGCTGATATAGCAACACATACGTACATAAACATTTGACGTCATATCCATTTGACTTTTTAAATTATTAAAGCTACACAAAGGATATCTGTACACAACCGTCCCTAATTCTGAACTGATAGACCAAATTGGGCTTTATTGTAACTATACATTTCTCGTAACTTAACTTTTTAAAACTCATAATCGCTGTGTCTTCATCAGATGTCATTTGTATTGCGTAGAAATTTTATTTTTGAGTGAAAAAATTATACAATAGCTTGTTGTCTATTGGTATTATAAGAACCAATATACAATATACTTAGTTTGTTAGGAAGTGGAACGACATTATTATTTTTATCGCAATTCATTTTGATAGCTGGAAAACGGGAATAATTTGATTTTTGTTTGAAAATATGTTTTCAATTAGAATAAATTAGATAAAAATAGCGTTAAATCTCACTTTTCTACTCAAGTCAACAATGTATGAGCATATAAAACCAAAACTATATCGGTTGAACCATTGCTTTTATAGGTAGTGGTATTAGATTTTGATATTTTCAATATGAACGACATCTTATGCAACACATGAGCTAAATAGCCCTACGATTTAGGCATAGCCATCCCTAATTTAAAACTGTTGATCAGTGAAACAACGACTAGCTAGCAACACTTGCCGCTTATTCGATGACGAGGAACCCACTTTGAGACTAATAATGGTTGGAGACGGCTTGAATGGGTAATGAAGAAAAACTTTAATATAAGTTTAACATGATGACAAAACCTTGTCGAAACGTT
>NW_013666413.1:219581-223854 GCF_000517525.1 Limulus polyphemus
CAACCATTACTTGCCGCTTATGTATCCTTAGCCGGATAGCAGTTATAATACCCCCCCCCCCCCGGGTTAGACTTCTACAGAAAAAAAAATATATACACTAGAGTGTACAAGTTTAGCCACCATAATAGCTTAGATAAGAATATGTAAAACGGCGTCCACCTTCGATTCTAACACTGATGACCCCACAGTTGTACGTGCAGGTTGAGTTCAGGTCGTGTCGTAATTTGAATCTTGGACCTTCTGACCACTAGACAAAGCCCAGCTTTTCTTTTATAAAGAACTCATTTCGTTAGCATGACTATAATGATAAGTGATTGTAGTAAGTTCCAAACTCCTAACCTTTAACACCAAGCGAATAAAGTTAATGAACTTGAAACATTCCAGCGATGAGGATAGCAGTGAAAGTTCTTATGGTAAAAAAATCTAAACATTGCATCTCGTCTGTGGCTTTTGTACTCAACTTCACGAAACACACAGTTCCCTGGAAAACATCAACATATATATATATATATTTGTTTATACTTGCTAGTGCCTTGTTTTCATCAAGATTATCCTGAAGATGAAGCTAGCTGATGTTTGTATAATAAGGAAACTTCTTTGATGTTTTGAGAAAACTATCATTGTTTTCTTGTTTCTACCATATCTGGAGCGTTTATTTATCATTTGGGAGGTTCAATTCAAGTTGACAAAAAAAAAAAACAAAGTTGGAGCAAAACAATTCAAACAAAGCCATCAGCGGTTTTGAAAACTTGTCGAGCAAACATTTGACCGTAAACATTTATTTTTTGATAGGAAAACAGAAAACAAAACTACAAAAACCTCAGTTTTTATCGGTTATTTATTTAAGGTGGTCTAAAAAAACAAACAAAATTGTTAATATCTTTCGGCGTAAAATGTGTGAGTTCAGCAGAGATAATTTCGATTTTTTACGCTAGTAGATGTGCTACTTATAGAACCCCAACAAGTAAGCACGTGTTTTGATTCGAAACACGTGTGCTTGTAACTTCAGTATCATTAACGTATTTGTTACTTTTCACGGTTTGTTGTAGATGATCCTCAGAATCTATACATTAGTTTGCCCAATGAAACAAATGTCGAACTTTTGGTCGAAGTATTTGATTTCTCAATACAAAAACCGGGGAGAAATTATAGGTTTTTGGCAAAGAAGTGCTTGTGAAATGTATTAGTTATAAATCACGTTTTCTACCTTTCTAAATAACCACAAAATCAAAGTATCTATAAATAGAATAATTTATACTGAGACCTACAAACCTTTTATCACTTAGTAACACAAGTATTTCCCCCTCAAGAGATTATTATTTCATTGGAATGAATGTTAACATCGTTTTAATTGATAGTCACGAATGATAACTTCGCTCTAGCTTATAGTCACAAATGATAACATTGTTTTAATTGATAGTCACGAATGATAACTTCGCTCTAGCTTATAGTCACAAATGATAACATTGTTTAAATTGATAGTCACGAATGATAACTTCGCTCTAGCTTATAGTCACAAATGATAACATTGTTTTAACTGATAGTCGCAAATTATAACATAATTTTATCTGATAACATCCCTTTAACTGTTAGTCACGAACGGTAACATCTCTTTAATTGAAAATCACGTTTGATAACATCGCTCTGATAGTCACGAATGGTAACACCTCTTTAATTGACAGTCACGAATGAAAACTCCGCTCCAACTTATAGTTACAAACGATAATATTGTTTTAACTGATAGTCACGAATGATAACTTTGCTCTAGCTTATAGTCACAAATTATAACATCGCTTTAATTGATAGTCAAGAATGATAATATCGCTCTGACTGATAATTCACGAGTAATAGCATCGTTTTGCCTGATAGTATAACAGTTTTTGAAATGGTTAGCGCACAAGGCTATAGATCATAACGTCCAAGGTTCGAATCACGATATGCTGCTGAACACGCTAAGCATATTCATATGTAAGGGTGTTATGACTATGACAGTCAATCTCGGTTAAGAGTAGCCGTAATAATAGGCGGCAGGTCTAGTGATTGGCTGTCCTTCATCTTATTAACAGATCTAATGCACTGATGGTTTTGCTTGAATCTTAGGGGCCATTTAGCACCTAGGTACTTAATATTCAAATAATGAATCAAACTTACGAAGATATCACAAATTTTCGAGAACCTATTTCAAGTAAATCTTAAACAAACCTAAACTTCTGATTAATCAATACGCATTAAATATCAAAACGAATTTAATAATTTTACTGTTCAAAGCACCTTCAAAGCAACTTCATTTATAGATATTTACAAATAAACGATTTTGATCTTTAGGGGAATGTATTAACTTCATTTGCAATGTTCGATATATTCCGAAATATCTATATTAATCTTAAATTATCTGAATCTAATATACTTTCTCATTATTAACTTATTTTGCTAACGAACAGATAAGCCTATTATTGGCAGAGATATTTAAATAACATAACATTACACCTGCTAGATGACATCATTGCACCGCCAGTCATAAGCTTGTAAAACGCAGAAGACTAGCGTGACAATGGAACGAAGCCTAATATCTATGATAAAATTGCACTAGACTTACTTGTTTTTTAAATTTCCCTAAATCAACTCATAAAGGTGTATAATATAAATTGCATTTCATATCTATCTTTGGGGGGGGGGGCTGTCATGGAGGGCTTGCACTGAACGAATAGCCTTCTTGGCAATAACTTGTTGCAGACAAAATAAAGTTTGAAATGCAATTTTTACACACTTCTGATTTGGAATCCACAAAGGACTAACTATGAGGAAGGTAAAAATAAAATCTGCAGTGCAGCGTGATTTTATCATAAACATTATTAGGCCTAAAGTTTCATTCTGTGAAACGAGAGAGGTTCAAAATTTTTCATAAAATCCTATTCTACAGGTTAATAACGTTCAGCTATTATATTCATAGTCGTGACTTTAGGCTACCATGTCATTACTTGGAACAAAAGCTATGATTTAGTGTTTCACATCATTATTTTGTGTAATTATTTTACGCCAAATGACATATTTACCGAAGTTGACAAATGAGTCGACGACAGAAAAAAGGGTGTTAGACAGAATATTCTGTCAATGTATATAATCCAGGTGAAATCGATCGAGTTGTTCCATTTCTTCATGCCCGTAATTAACTGCTTTACCAAAATGACAAATCTGGTCAGTTCTCCTGAATGAAACTTCAAAGATGGATCGTACTTTTCTAGAACTAGTCCTGCAACCCTTTACGCCATGGTTGTAATTGACAACATACGAGTTTCATACGTGGTTCCTCAAGGACACTCGTCACTGCTCAGCAGCAAGGCTTATCTGAGGCAAGAAATATTAATCCGCTCTGTGGTTCGGTAATTAGCCTCCACTCAGGATGACCAGCGTAACGCGAAATGTGTTTGACACCGATTTTAAATGACGCGTTCTATTGCACGCGATTGGATGGAATGTGTTTACGTAATGAGAATATTTTCCTGATCACATTTGTAATTAGAGATACGTCACATAAAATCATTCATCATCTAATACCCGGAAATGCTTTCTAAGACCATTTTCAATTATCTGAACTGAATATCAGTATCATAGTTTCGTAACACGCATTGTCGGTGATAGAAAACCGGAATATACAACGTGGAAAGTAAGTCGTTATTAGTCTAAGAATATCCGATAATTCTTGTACAAGGATCATGATAAATTATCATTTTGTTAAGAATAACAAAATGTGAAGCTTTATTATGTAAACAATAATTTAAAATTCAATACATAACTCCCGCCCTCCGATAAAATGGTGTAATTTTACTTTAAAGTTCAGCATTTACGAACGACTGTTTTCATTTCATGGATTCGTCTTCTTGCTGTCATTTAGGGTAATTGACCAAGCCAAGTGTTTGGGCTGAGCCGTAGAAAAGTCATGGATAATTAATATCATTTTTGGTAATATCAAATACTTTGCATGTACAATGAATATTAGAAGTTCTAATTAAATTATTTTAGGAAAGTATGGGTGGAATGTTCTTGATTATCTACTTTCCACACACGACATTAGGAAAGTATGGGTGGAATGTTCTTGATTATCTACTTTCCACACACGACATTAGGAAACGTATGGGTGGAATGTTCTTGATTATCTACTTTCCACACACGACATTAGGAACGTATGGGTGGAATGTTCTTGATTATCTACTTTCCACACACGACATTAGGAAACGTATGGGTAGGAATGTTCTTGATTATCTACTTTCCACAC
>NW_013666413.1:223875-227264 GCF_000517525.1 Limulus polyphemus
ACACGACATTAGGAAAGTATGGGTGGAATGTTCTTGATTATCTACTTTCCACACACGACATTAGGAAACGTATGGGTGGAATGTTCTTGATTATCTACTTTCCACACACGACATTAGGAAAGTATGGGTGGAATGTTCTTGATTATCTACTTTCCACACACGACATTAGGAAAGTATGGGTGGAATGTTCTTGATTATCTACTTTCCACACACGACATTAGGAAAGTATGGGTGGAATGTTCTTGATTATCTACTTTCCACACACGACATTAAACAACCCCCCCCCCATTAGCGGTAATCTTGGAACTTGTTAAAATCTACTGTGAAGCCACTCGAAATGATTGAACGATATAATATATGAGGACCTTTTGGCACATGGACTTCCACTGGTATTCCATCTAGTACAAAGGCCACAGAGTTAAATGTTGTATACTATACATCCGATATTCTGTATATTTGATTATAATGTTACCAGATTCTTTACCAATTTTTTTTCATATTATTTACAAACTCTTACATAATAGACATACAGTATTAATTAGACCATAGAAACATCCCTCCAATGGTTCAGAGGATTAACGAGATTCCCACTGTCCCTATCTACTATCTAGCGAAACCACAGCCAAGGGAACGGGCTGGAAAAATCAACGCGGAAAGAAGATGAACGCTAAAATTTACAACGCTAAAATTGGGATTTCGATTCCCCGTAGTGGATAAAGCACAGATAGCCCATTCTGTATTTTTGAGCTTAATAACAAACAAACGTAAACAAATTATCGCCTGGGAATTCTACCGACTCTTTTCTCTGCGCCTGTTATTGGATTTGTTTGTTTATTGTTTAGCACAAAGCTACACAATGAGCTAACTGTGCTGTATCCACCACGGTATTTAAACCCGGCTTTTAGTGTTATAAGGTTTCAGACTTACCGCTAAGCCACTGTTATTGGAAAACAGATTCGTAAACAACAAACCTAGAAGACGTTATATCATAAGTAACTGTTCGAGACCTTATTGTTGAAACCATTCATTTAGCATGGATATATTTAGCAAACAATTTAATTACGCGAACTCATTATTTAATTTTTGTAGTGCATTTTGGTGTTATAAAGTCATTTATTTCAAGTATTAATTACGCGACCCTTTAGTTGAGTTCTATACTCCCATTGTTTAAAGTTTTACATTGTCGAAACAATTCATAGTTAAACAGTCAACCATTTTATAATAAAGCAAAACGACTGTAGGTGTTTTTAAACCATTTTGTTATAGAATTGGAAGCTGGTCAGTGCACCTACTATATGGTCGTAAGATTTGATCTTTCATAATATATAAGAAGGGGTGGAACTGGTTTCTAATTACAGTTTGTAAAACTTCGAAACTGTATAAAGAGGGGTGGACATCCTTCAGAAAGATTGCCATAGAAATCTAATCAGTGTTTTTCCCCATTACTAGATATCGTCAGTCGTGTAGTAGTCTGAGACCTATGTCACTAATTAGTGAGAAATGTGTGTTTATTTTGGTTCGTGTAAACGTATTAGAATCGAAGTCCGCACCTACGTACATCCACATACCTAACACGAAGAACGTATTAGAAAAATAGGATCTAAATTTTTCAAATATGCACTTATTTGCTATAAAAAACAACAACAAACAAACAAAATAATACGCGGCACATGACAAAGCGTCTTAGGGAATTGTGATATGTTAGATAAAGGTTATTAAAAATGATGTGTAAAGCAATTTGTGGAAGCGAACTAATTTAGAAATGAAGATATTAGGTTAAAACCTATGGGCTTATGACGTTAAAATACACTGATGATAAAGTAATATATATATGTGTGTGAGTGTGTATTTGAAAAACTGCCAAATTTGTAAGAACACTTTTGAGGAGAATATTTTTCATTCATTCTCAAGAAAATTATTAAATCACTTAACGTGTAATACTTGTTTAGTAACGGAGTTTTGCCTGTTCATATATTTTGTATGAGGGTGTATTTCATTCATTCTCAAGAAAATTATTAAATCACTTAACGTATAATACTTGTTTAGTAATGGAGTTTTGCCTGTTCATATATTTTGTATGAGGGTGTATTTCCAAGAGAGTAGTGGCCTGAATTCTAAAAGAGCCGTTGATAAAACCGCATAGCGTCTTATTCGTTTAGAAAATTAACAATGTCTACACTATCACGTAAGAACAATAAATAATCTATTTATTTATCGCAACGCCACAGTTGTAGCTTCTGATAAAATTATAGGTCCACGTGTCAGAAAGGGATTTGAACATGTACATTTGGTGGCTGAAAGTGACTGTGTGTAATAAAAGGAGCATTGAGGCAAGTGGCCACGTAATGTCTGAAAGGGATTTGAACATGTACATTTGGTGGCTGAAAGTGACTGTGTGTAATAAAAGGAGCATTGAGGCAAGTGGCCACGTAATGTCTGAAAGGGGCGCTGTATAAATAAAATAGTAATATGTATAACTTCGGTAAGATACCACGTGGTCACTGAAAATTGTTCATCTGGTGGGACAGCGGGAAGTCTACGGACGTACAAAGCTAAAATCCGGCGTTCGATTACCGCAGTGGACACAATAGATAGCTCAATGTGGCTTTGCCATAAAACAAACAAACACTGAAAGTGATACTGTGAAAAAAAAAGTCAGAGTAAATTGCCACGTAGGGACTGAAAGTGATACTGTAGATACAACAATATCATTATTCTAATTATATCTAATATTCACGTGGTAGCTAAAAAGTGGTATAATTACGGGAGTATTAGATATCATTAGAATAACTGACCACATGGTGTGAAAATTAACACTCTGTAAATAAAGGAGTGTTAGATACGATTAGAATTAGTGACTACATATTAGCTGAAACTTATCCTGAATAGAAAAAACATTTATTGGATTTAAGAAGTATCCCAGTGTAAGCGTATTATAGATGAAAATCGTGTATAATGCGCTAATAAATAATAAAATTACACTAATATATTAAATTATGTATGTATGTCTAGGATGAGTAACCAAGATCTTTAATTTGGGGAATTTAGTAAAAAAAAGTTACGTATTGATATGTAATAGCATTAAACATTTTATTACATATATATAATGCTACATGTTTTTTGAACTTACGAGGATATGATGGATTTCTGTTTTATTTCTTACCGCATGCTTTACGAGTCAGTATTAAAACTTATCGTCTGGTAAATAAACACATCGGGATACAGATTTCCTTCTTTTGAGGAACATTTAGGCATGTGTGAATTTGAAACTACATAGTAGAGAATCATCTAACGTAGAAAGTACTTGTTCGATCCCCCTTTCTTATATTTTTTATTACGTGTGTGTGTGTGTGTGTGTGTGTGTGTATATATATATATATATATATATA
>NW_013666413.1:227815-240355 GCF_000517525.1 Limulus polyphemus
CTAATTCTACCATAATTTGACATTTCTATAACATAAACATATGCTCAAAGCTCGAAAAATGCCAAAGTCTCATTGATACCTTCCGAGTGTGGCTTTCTGGTTATCATATCGAACTAGGGATCAGAGGTTTTCGTGTTTGAAGTATGGTACTAACAAACATGATTCGCTCCTTCAGCTGTGGATGCATTATAAGAGTGAAAGTCAATCCCACTAATCGGTTATGCAATTAGCCGCTTCAATCGGCAGGTTCTGCCGTTTTGGTCCGCAGTTCAAAAGTATGGGTAGCTATATTTGAACCACAGAGGTCTCTGAGTGGCTGTTTAGTTTATTGCTTTCATAAAATGCCGTTCAAGTGAACAAGCGAACGCTTTGAAATAAAATGTTTAAGGTTTGGCATTTTAGTGTAAAATTCACATTTGTTTAGAAATCAGTATCATGGGATAGCAACTGTATATACTATTGAAAGTATACATAAAAATAATGTCAAACGAAAAGTGCAGACTGCCGGCAAAAAAAAAGTTATTTGATACTGTTATTTTGCTCCCGAAAAGCAGAGAAACCAACATCATTACACTACCCATGATAGAAACTGATGAAGTATTATGAACTTCTGGCAAAACGGAAACACGTCAATGAGGCTGTAATCACGTATACCACTAAATTTATTTACTGTCACTGAAAACCTATTGTTCAATTTGCAGGACTGATGGGTTATAGATAGTTAGCTTTAAACAAATTTACACACGCCACAAGAGACTACACATCTTTCCCATACAAACAAGTCAAACAGTGCAAAACAATCAATTCGGCAAAAAACACAAACTTACTGAAAAACTTTGCTCGTCAGAAAATCAGCAAATTAAACATATGAAAAGATGCGTTTTTAGTATTACCTAAATTTTGTTTTGGTCAAGACACTGATGTTGACTAGCCTGATCAAGGTTATCTATTCACCCTGAATAGTGATACAAGTGAAAATGGATTGAATTGGAGCAGTGATCACAAATACAAACTGTATTCAAACAGCTGCTGAATACTGATACTGTATGAAAAAAAAGTAGGATCTGCTAGAACTACTTGAATGGTAGAAAGGAAATTCATTGTACGATATTGCCCATACCACCAGTAGTGATGACAACCCATATGAATACTGATCATTCTACCTGTGGATGGACATCACAACGACTAATCAGGATATTTGGGTAGAGCAACTGAAGGACTTGAACATAGTTTGGGCACTACTTGCAAAATAAAGCATGGTCATCACATACATAAGGATATAGTACTAAGGCATATAACATTCTGAACTTATATAGTCAGTTATTAGTGTAGAATAGTGTATTGTACCATTATTATTAACTGCTGCAACATGATGATTCATTTGTAAAGCATGTAGTACTCACATAGTTTTAAGGCTAAGGATATTGTGAGAACAGGAGAGCACCAAAGAGGAGTGTCACACATCATTGTTAATCTTCAGAAACAGTTTTATTGCTGCATTCTTGTACAGACGTCAATAAATGAAGTACACACTGTACTAAATTTATTGTACGAGAAGCATTGGCCACAATAAAAAAACTATACTTTCTTTGCAGAGAATCATCCTTGACATAGCTGGTTTGCTATCTAAAACTGACAAATGTAATTGGTATTTAAAAGCTTTTACCTACGAATTGTTCTTTAAAGTTTCACGTCCAGTTTTAATGCTAATCAGCTTCTGTAAGGTGACTTTTTAAGCCTAGTTATATTTATTGATAATCTAAACACAGCATGACTGTTTTTCATTATGGATCTCTCAATACTAAGTTTTTGTTTTAACATTATGAATTTTTCTCCACTTGCTGGGTTTCCACAGCATCAGAACTTCGAACTTGCTTTGCTTAGGTTTTAAAGAACACGACTGGCATATCAAGTAACTTTATCTAGTAATATTTATACGAACGAACGACAAGTTCGCAAAATAAATTCCACAGTTTTTACCCGAGATCCGTGTCGTCATGCTGACAGAGAAGCGTTGTCCTATAACATTAGATAAAAGTTTGATACGGGGGAACCGTATTTCAACATGCCATTCCAACATAGCGAATAAAACTTGTGTGGTCGCGTCGATGGATTTTTTTTTTTAAAGATCGCCAGCATTATTCGGTAGTTCTAATTAAAGTAAATAATGGAGTTAGCGGAAAGTTCTCGTGCGTTCCTTGGATAAATATATTTTAATTCTAACCTATTCTCAAGAAGACATTTCGCTATTATAACTACTATAATAATTCATTAATACCCCACTCACCCTAAAAACAAGAAGACTTTGCTCACGTGGTATGATAAAAAAATCTTAGTTTTCATTCACAAGTTTTCTTTTACCAATTATTTGGATTTTAAATGTCTCATTGCATATTTATTTACCAAAATAAACCTGGCCATTTATTACTTTTAGGAAACAAACTTACTTATATCATTAAATTTACATACCACCTCGAACTTTTTGTAGTTCAAGTGCTGATTATATTCTCTGACCTGGAGCAAAGTACTGGTGACACTTTGTGGCCTAACATCTATTGTTGGGTGTTCCCTGTGATCTAGAATCAAGTTTTGGATTATATTCTCTCACGTTGAGTCAGGTGTTGGTGGCAGTCTTTGACCTAACGTCTATTGTTGGGTGTTCCCTGTGATCTAGAATCAAGTTTTGGATTATATTCTCTCACGTTGAGTCAGGTGTTGGTGGCAGTCTTTGACCTAACGTCTATTGTTGGGTGTTCCCTGTGATCTAGAATCAAGTTTTGGATTATATTCTCTCACGTGGAGTCAGGTGTTGGTGGCAGTCTTTGACCTAACATCTATTGTTGGGTGTTCCATGTGATCTAGGATCAAGTTTTGGATTATATTCTCTCACGTGGAGTCCGGTGTTGGTGGCAGTCTTTAACTTAACATCTATTGTTGGGTGTTCCCTGTGATCTAGAATCAAGTTTTGGATTATATACTCTCACGTGAAGTCCGGTGTTGGTGGCAGTCTTTGACCTAACGTCTATTGTTGGATATTCTCTCTGATTTAGAGTCAAACACTAAGGTTGCATTTTTCTGCTTTGGAAACAACTGTTTGTTACACCTTATTAAGTGTTTCTTGTTGTACAAATTCTATAAGATAAGGGTTAAATACTGAGTTACAGCTATTGACTTTAGAGCAAATCGTGGTTCTGAAGTCCAGTGTTGATTATGTTTTGTAAAAAGAGTCAAGCATGGACTATATATTCTCTTATCCACCAGTCTCTTATAAAAACGTTTGCCATTTTGTGATTCGTATTATCTAAATAACACTGATTCCAGAGAGAAATTTTTAATACGATTTATAAGGGCGTTTGAGGAAGCATTAATGAGCATGTTCCTTTTTTTATTTTTGAAAACGTTAAATTCCTTTACCAAAAAAGAAAAAAAGAAGAGTCAAACGTTGCAATTTAGTATTTTAACAAGACCAGATCTAAAGAACGTTCGGAAATTTTCTGCTACATGACTAAACTTGATTGAACCAATAAACGTAAATTATCGAATTAAAAAAAAAAAATCCATGAATCATATCGTTGACAGTTTCACGGAAATTGTCACCCATTTTAGGGAGTATTGTTAAATAGTATGAATGATAAATCCTTTTTGTCACTAATTTTCACATACTTTTTTTTTTTTACCGTCTTTTGATACCGCCTTGCGCGATTATCGGACGCGGTTATCGCAAGATTTGAAGGTAATCTTCGAACTATTTTTACTGTCAAGAAGTTTCACACATGTTTTGTTCTTGTTGCTATAAGCAGTCAACTATGCACTTTCATTAAACAGATTCTTCTGAACCTCAAGGCATTAGCTGGATCGATATTTTGAAAGAAGCAGCTCGGATATCAAACAGCGCTCTACTTTTGAACCTATGCTGTGAAATACCCTTAGGGTGTGAAAAGCGCGTAAAACTATTTTAATAATGTAATGGAGTTTTCTCGTTTGGGCAATGAGTTAGGAGTAAGAGCGTATAGACTAAAGAAAACATGTTATGAAGTTTTTACGGTTTCCTAATGTTTGTCCTAGTTTCTATGAATCTTATTTTGAAATACAGCGATATAATTTACAATGTTTTTAAGTGTGTGTGTTTTTCCTTGTTTGCAAAATATAGAATTTTAGAACAAAAGAACTAACTTTGAGAATGATATTTTAATACGTAGGAAAATTTAGAATCTAATCCAAGAAGCAGCTGTAATTTTTATAATCATTCTTATAATTTTATACTTTCAGGTTCTACGTTTCAGGCTAAATTTGATGCTACTAAGTATATGCGACAATGATGTTAAAGGTTTCAGAAAGAAAGAGGTTAAAATTTTCAAAATCCATCCTGCTTCAGAACCCCTAAAGCCAAAATAAGCTTCAACTGAAAATGAGAATGTTGAACAGAATATTATTATTGCTACTTGGCTTATCTTTAGTCTCTCTAGTGTTTATTGGAAGGTGTGGATTAAAACTGGAAGAAGAACTGCGTGCGGCAGAGAAAGGAGTGCTGTCATCACAAGGTTTTAGTTTCAGTTCTCCAAGTCACTATTTGGATCTATTACAACAGCAGGAGGAAAATCATAAACGTAAAATGCAACAGCTCCAGGAAAAAATCCAAGAACTTCACAGAAAACTCGTCGAAATCGAACAAGGCGTTGAGCCAATGGATTTGAACATTAAATCCACCAAAGATTCCACATTTCTAGAAACAGGATGTGTAGATTACATCCAAAAGCAGCTGAATACTGCTGAACTGAAACACGGACTTCCACTGAATAATGAGTATGAAGTTATTCCATTTAATCACTTTACTTTCAGTCGACTTTATCCCGTAGAACTAGGCCTCGGGAAGCGGGTAGTGGAAAAACCAATAGGGTTCAGGAGAAAAGACCTTTTGGAAATATTTGTTCGTGCATTAGAGATCATCAACAAGGAGCGACATGGAAAAGATCGTTGCACTGTGGATGATTTTGTAGAGGGTGCATACAGGAACGATCCTACAACCGGTTCACAATACGAGCTGTATTTCAAAGAGAAAAACAGTACGCATTCCTATCATAAAGTTACACTAATGCGACCCTTTGGACCCATCCAAACAATCTCAAAAGAGATTGTCCGTACATCAAAGGAACTTATAAACTTGATTTTACCACTGTCGGGCAGGATTGATAAGTTTCGTATCTTTATGGACAAGTTTGTCAAAGTAGGAGTTAAACTAGATAAAAGGATTTTTTTGACCGTGGTCTATTTCGGCGAAGATGGCCTTCAAGATGTCAGGATAATTCTTACCAAAATTTCTCGCGAGAATCAATTTCGAAATATAAAATTACTAACCCTAAACGAAACCTTTTCTCGAGGCAAAGGACTGCAAGTTGGAGCGCATCATTGGAATCGTGCCGATGATGTGATACTTTTCATGTGTGACGTAGACATTGTGTTCTCAAGCAAATTCCTCGAACGATGTAGGCTCAATACAATAGCTGGTAAAAAGGTTTACTATCCAATAATATTTAGTTTATACAACCCTAGCATTGTTTATTCTTTACAAGGTAAAGACATCCCAACAGAGAGTGAACAGCTAGTAATCTCACGTGATACGGGATTTTGGCGAGACTTTGGTTTTGGAATGACTTGCCAATATCGAAGTGATTTCATAAATATCAAAGGTTTCGATGAAGATATAATTGGTTGGGGTGGCGAAGATGTCATGCTCTATCGGAAATATGTTAGAAGTCCCTTGACTGTTATGCGTGCAACCGATCCGGGAATATTCCATATCTGGCACGAGAAAACTTGTGATCCAAATCTAGCTGTGGAGCAATACAGAGCATGTTTACGATCTCGTGCTCTTAATGAAGCGTCTCACGCTCAACTGGGACTTCTGGCGTTTGGGGACGAGCTCAAACTACGTCAAAAGAAGAAGGAAGCGGAGAATCCAGCTTCTGTTGCAGCTACTTCAAAAATCCTCGAAGAGAGAGATGAAGAAAAATATGAGAGAAATGTTTATTAATAATGAGATGACGAAATTATTGTTATTTATAAGTACTTTGATTAATGAGATCAAACTTTTAGGTCAGGTTTGCTATGGACATTACAGGTATTTGGCTTAATTTGTTTAGTTATCATTTCGTGAAGTTGGTTTAACCATTTTTTTCTTCACCACGGGTTCCTTTTGGGTTTGTTTATCACTTAGTAACTAGACTCCTCTAAAGATTCAATGTTTCTAAGTATTGTGTTTTTAATAAAGAATATCTAATTCACAAGGTGGCAATAACGAATTGAAGGTGTAAAATACGAATTTAGTAAAATAAACCAGATGAACAACACTATAAACACACACACACACCTTTATTTAACATTACAGCTAAAGCATTAATAGATTACTTTAGAAACGGTAAAGCAGGTTAAAATAACTGAACAAAAATCGAATGGTTCAATTAAGTTTAAGATTGATCTTCGACAATTGGTTTTAAAACCATACACACACTGACTACCTTTACGCACATGAAGCACCATACAAACATAACTTAACTGGTGGAAGATGAAAATGTAATTTATCTTTGAACAAAAACAACATTCTCTTCGACAACTAAGAGATATATGTGGTCCACTAGTCAGGTTTAAACAAAAACAACATTCTCTTCGACAACTAAGAGATATATGTGGTCCACTAGTCAGGTTTAAACAAAAACAACATTCCCCTAGACAACTGTGTGGTCCACTAGTCAGGTTTAAACAAAAACAACACTCTCCTTGACAACTAAGAGATCTATGTGGTCCACTAGTCAGGTTTAAACAAAAACAACATTCCCCTAGACAACTGTGTGGTCCACTAGTCAGGTTTAAACAAAAACAACACTCTCCTCGACAACTAAGAGATCTATGTAGTCCAATAGTCAGGTTTAAACAAAAACAACACTCTCCTCGACAACTAAGAGATCTATGTGGTCCACTAGTCAGGTTTAAACAAAAACAACACTCCTCGATAACTAAGAGATATATGTGGTCCAATAGTCAGGTTTAAACAAAAACAACACTCTCCTCGACAACTAAGAGATATATGTGGTCCAATAGTCAGGTTTTAAACAAAAACAACACTCCTCGACAACTAAGAGATCTATGTGGTCCACTAGTCAAGTTTAAACAAAAACAACATTCTACCCGACAAGTAAGAGATCTATGTGGTCCACTAGTCAGGGAACAAAATTTTTCAATGTAACGAAATTTTTCCAAGAAATGGTCTAGTCCTTTCTATAACTGCATACCCAAAAATTATGCTGCCAGCTATAACTCGGAATAAGTAAAAGATGATAGATCTTGTTACACCATACAATTTGACAAAAAGTAAGACTAACACACGTCAACATCAAGCTGATGTTTCCACGACAGTATAGGAACCAATAATTTAAAATATAGATAAATAAGTAAATATACTCATCATATAAATTATAGAGGAGTAATGACAAAATTATCACAGAGGTAATATTAAGATTGTTTTTTAAATTATGAACTCTAAAATTACAGAACACGAAGTCATTATAAAACTGATTGTAAATATTTGAGATGAAGTTCATGACACGAACATTCGTTTTCGCTATCATTTTTAATTCTTTGTTTCCTTTTACAAATCATTTTACTTAACTATTTTTTAAGTACTTCACACATCAATGTGCCTCAACGATTTGTTTTCTTAATTACAGACTTGAGTTCTTAATTTCTCTGGAAAGTTTATCAATTTTTGATTTCATATTAAATTATATGCCAAAAAAATCTACGAAACGAAAATAGAAATGAAAATTCAAGCTTAAATTAATGGACCCGGACTTAAGATACAGAGCTTAACATAGCAGAGCACGTGCCAGTTGAAATCTAGTCTTCCAAATATACACTATGTTGTGTTGTTTGCAGTAAGTGTCGTAGATTAGATTATACTCTGTCTTTTCTTGTCGGTTAACGAATTATATTAGAGAGCTCAGAAATGTAGGGGTGTAAACCCTATTGTGTGCTTCAAGAGTTAAAATAACCATTTTCATCAAAGTCTTTCATTTAGTTGAAAGCTCCCGAAATGTATTAAGATATGAATTTATATAAAGATAATTATAAGATGTAAGAAATTAGATAAAATAAAGTAGTGTTTGGATAATGAAATATGTAATACTCTAGAAGTTGGTGTTAGATTTTTGTATTAAAACATTTAATACAGATCCGAGGTTTGTATCCTAAAATACTCTATTTAAAGATTTTTTATCGCTCTCTAGGGTTAGGTAGGCCAGCGCTATTCAGCCTAAGCTCGCTCATGCATTATAATAGTAATGCCCGAAGGTTAGTGCAATCTAGCATATAAAAATGGTTAACACTTTAGTGTAAGAGTGGAGCTGAGTAATGGAATGGTTAAAAGTCGAGGCTCAACATATGCTAGCTTACAGTAATGATTGGCTTGTCTTAATTTGAATGATTAGTGTTTCAAGGTTAAATTGGGTCACTGTGTAGGAACAGTTAAAGCTTCAATGTTAAGGGGGCTAGAAAACGGAACAGTTAAAACTTCAGTGTTAAGGCGTCTGGTGTAACGTAACAGTTAAAGCTTCAAAATCAACTTAGGTTGATTTTTAGGAAGAATTAAACCAAACTATGGTTTTTCTTGCCCTCAGAGGGTATTTGATTATGACGGTAATGTTGTTCAATTATATGGATTTGATAACTACAATTAATAACTTGTGTAGTTAATAATAGAAACTTCCAAATTCCAAAATTTAGGAGAAAATGTTTTCTACTTGCTAACCATTCTACTGTTTACAATTTATTTACCATCGAGTGAGTAGCATGTGTGCTTCTTAAATGTGAATAAATGTTTAAATATTGTTCGCTTTTATGTATGAATTAGAAAAAAAAGTTTAATATTTCTAATTAATTTAAAAATTATCAATTTCTACAGTTTCCATGAGCTAACTCAGTAATATCAATACTTGATAAGATCCAATAGTCTAACAGGTCGCTTCAATCGTGATCATTGTCGTAACATGTCACATTTTTCCAAAATATTTTGAGCGAGAGTAAACAGTTTTTGTAGTTGCATTCTAAAAACAAAACGACAATCATTGATACTATTTTAAATCAATGTCGAGCAAGCTGTGATGTGTTAAAGACATCGTAAAGGTGTAACGATACAACAGGATGAAGTAACACTTGATATTCTAGAGAGAGAAATATTTCTATTCCGAAACCTAAGAAGCTCATTGGTGATAGTTGTTTTTTGTACTCATCTTGTAGTAAGTTACAGGTCTGTCCTGGTTGTTTCTAACACATGCGTTGTATGTATTGCAAAGTAAAAATCTTATCGTCGTTTTGTTGGTTTGTTTAATTTTATACGCCTATAAACATTGCTACGTAACAATTCTTAGTGTTGTCAAAGGCATGAAATAAACTTTATTAAAAAAATCTGAGAAACCGAAGAAACAAAGTTTTCAAAATTTAAACTGTACACACTGCTCCGTTATGTTTCAGAATTCAACTTTGATCTTGAGTTTATTTCAATTGGATGAAGACATTTCCTAAAACAAATAAATAATCCAGATTCTCAAGTATTTGTTCTTTCCGCTGAGAGTGACCTTAATTGTACTAAATTATGTAGCTAAATTTATGTGTGAATAAAATGCGCAATGTCTTATTTGTTTTTGTTTTATTTTTTGACCAACAGGTGGACTATAGCCTTTTTGAAATTCCAGTTTATTGTAGATGACCTCTTTTTATTGTTTGAAATGGAACAAAGCCTCACCAAAGTGATTGAAAAGGTCTTTCCTTAAAAAAAAACAAATAAATAATACCAGTGCCTTTCACAGAAATCTCCAATATTATAATAGAGTGTTTTATAAGTGAAATTCCAACAAGAGTTTGTAAACTGTGGGAACCGGAAGCAATCACAACAATAGTTATTTTGTCTTCTTCAAGAAGTCTACATGAAATTGTATATTATACACTTTATTGGGTTGACATGAATATTTGTTTATGAATATCATTATTAACTTTTGATTAAAGTCAGCAATCTACAAAGAGTTATGTAGTTAATTTAACGTACCGTCCGTACTAGGAGTATGTAAAGTAATTCAAGATTTTCCATATTTAATATAATATTATATGTAGTTCTTAACTTGCTTGATAAACATACTACTTCGTAGTTGGTAAAAGTACGGAGAATCGTTACTTGCTTATTCATCTATAGAAATAACGGTTTCAAACAAATATATAGGCCTTAGTTGAAAAACGCTGACAAATATCACCGAAAGTTGGCACACAGATGCGAACTTAATAACATAAATTTTATTACATATCTTATCACCAAAAATACGAACCATTTTTCTAACTATCTCCATGTAGCAAAACTATAGAACATCTTGATCAAGTATAAATAGGTTCTTGTCTAAGAATCACTCGGTTTATTCCCTATAAAACTCACTTCTGCAAAAAAATATCGTTTATGTTCCAAGCGACGTCCTCGGTCCTGTTTCTGAATATGTCTTATTCCAATATCCTACGTAGCGGGTATTATAATGTGACGGTCAATCATACTATTCGATTAGAGTAGTTCTAGAGTTGTTGGTGGGTGGTATTGACTAGTTGCCTTCGCTCTATTATATCACTCTTAAATTAGAGACAGCTAGCGCGTAATTTAACAAACAAACATCGTCTTACTGTGTGTTTCAAGCGCTTCTATCTCATATTCCAATTGACGCTCTACCCTGATTCCAATTTTTAATTTTATTTTAACAAAACATATGTGAAGATGTAAATGATGATGCTTCTGAGGTCTCCGAATTTAAACAACAGAACTTCTCTTTAAACATTGTAAACAAGTGTATTCTGATTTCACAGCAATTGTTAAGGTATATACACCAAATGTTTAATGTAAATATGGCACCGTTAACATTATTGAATCAAATAATAATACAGCCGTTATTCAAAATGTAGAAGTAAGATGAACATGTAATAATCTAAAAATGGTTAATATGACACTATCGTTGTTAACTATCTAAGGTGACAAAATGTTTTATTTTTCACGTAGAGATGAGTGTGTTGAAGCGAATGGTATTACTAAAGTATGATAAATAAAACGTCATAAGAACGATGTTCCAGGCCTTATTCTGGCCTTGGATCTATTTCTTCCATCGTCCATTGTGCTTACAGTCTGCTGGCCATTTTTGTACAGTGTTATCCAATAGCGTGATTTCCATTGTAACATGCTTCTATCAACGACAGTCAGTCTTATACTATATATATCGAAAGACTTTCCATTGGCTTCCAAGACCACGTTTAAGCAGACTAAAGGCACAAAAGCTTATTGAAATTGTAAAGGGAAACTTCACAGGTATTTGGTTGAATGGAATTGTTGTGGTTCCAAAGTCTTCGGTCATTTTTTTCATGAGAATAGCTGTTGATTTTGAGACGTGGTTGGATGCTTATGAACCTTTGGCTTATTAGTCTTTTGCAGCCTCAAATCCTTATAAACTTTCTTGTTAACGGTACCAAGAGATATTTAAGTATTATATCAATAGAATTTAGGGTTTTCTTCGTAACCAGAGCCTGCACTTTACGGATGATATCATCGTTCGGGGCTAGTTTAGGGCGTACTTTTATAGCCTATTGCTGTTTCAAAGATTGAAGACTCCTTTATTTGAAATATTGTATCATTTTGGTTTCTTCTTTCACAAAAACTCCACCGAAATATCCTTCCTTTGAAAGGGCTGTAATAACCACTCCAGCCAAACGTCATACATGTATCACTTTCTATCTTGTTTCTTTTGAGTTTTGCTTCCTCCTGTAATTGCCACAAGGAAACTAATTCTTTCACTTCATTTCTCATGCTTGGGAAAAAACTGTAATAATAAGATGAAACAAATTAAGCATGTATTAAGCTAAAAATCTGAAAAGCTATTAACAAGATATACTACCATATTGTTTTATATCTAAAACTGTTTTAAAACAACACATTAAAATCACAGTGCCCGAGCTTAGCCGATTGGGAAATACCTAAGCATAATTATAGGGGAAATTTTTTACTTTTTTAAATTTTGTGACAGGCAAGTATCAAAATAAAATATCAAAACTCAACTAACTACTTTTTGCTAAGCAGGGAAAGAAGCACGAATCCGAACCATTATACGAGCAGAACATTTTTCTTATTGGTAATCACAAAAATAGCATATTATTAATTTGTCTACCAAGAAAATTATATATTACAACAGCAGCTTTATCTATATCAAACTGAGCAATTAGGGAGATTCTGAAAGTTAAATATTACGCAAATCATTACGAGGAAAAATACAATACTTAAAGAAATACTAATATTAATGAAATATTTACGTGAAAAATACAATACTTAAAGAAATACTAATATTAATAAAATCTTTACATGAAAAATACAATACTTAAGAAATACTAATATTAATAAAATCTTTACATGAAAAATACAATACTTAAAGAAATACTAATATTAATGAAATCCTTACATGAAAAATACAATACTTA